>NC_060174.1:76785739-76932629 GCF_021184085.1 Oncorhynchus gorbuscha
TCACCAGCATAACAGAGGTACACCGTTTTAGTTTTTTGAGGTCTTGGCTGATTTCTTTTGATTTTACCATGATGTCAAGCAAAGAGGCACTGAGTTTGAAGGTAGGCCTTGAAATACATCCACAGGTACACCTCCAATTGACTCAAATTATGTCAATTAGCCTATCAGAAGCTTCTAAAGCCATGACATCATGTTCTGGAATTTTCCAAGCTGTTTAAAGGCATAGTCAACTTAGTGTATGTAAACTTCTGACCCACTGGAATTTTGTGATGCCGTGAATGAAGTGTGAAGTGAAATAATCTGTCTGTAAACAATTGTTGAAAATATATCATGCTTAGAGTAAATGTCCTAACTGACTTGCCAAAACTATAGTTTGTTAACAAGAAATGTTTGGAGTGGTTGAAAAACAAGTTTAATGACTCTAACCTAAGTTGATGTAAACTTCCGACTTCGACTGTATCGAGTGCATGAATGTATTACTGTCTTCTATGTTGTTAGTGTATGCAACATGGACTGACTGGTTTAAATGTGTATGATGTGAGAATGTATGTGATTATTTTAATAATGAAGGTGATGTCGAAGAAAAATGTCCATCCTGGATGGACAATACAGTTTTATTCTAGTCTATTACATTCTATTCAATATCCTCATTGTTTTTTAGGAGCATACACCCAATGCCATCTCCTCATAGATTTTTAGGAGCATATACCCACATGGGTGATTAAAAGATGAACTGAGGTCCACCCTCCAGTCAGCTGTGGTAACGCACCTTAAAGTAGTTGGCCAACCGCCATATGAAGTCCAAAGAAGAAGAAGCAGCTTGAAGGAAGGAGGAGAGATGACTAGAAACACATTTGGTTTTACTGTTTTATCTGTGGATTTAATTGTCTGAGTAAAGGACCTTGTGAATTTCAGGTAAAATAACAACCCAATCCCAGGACAAATTAGCTAGCAACAGCAAATTAATATAATTGGTTCAGAGCTTTTTTTGATATTTCAACCTGCGTGTCCTGATCGCTACTGGTGTGGGTGGACAAAATCAACTTGCGTGAGATAGCGCACGTGGACGCACTTGTTCGCACACATTTGTGTGGTCTGGTCAGCATGTTAGGGTTATATTTTGTTTAAGCATATAGTTTTGCCAGGTTTTCCTGTGCTATACCCAACATACTGTATAGGCCTAGTGGTAGGTTGATTTGGATTCACTCCAACTGTAGGGGAACATATGAAGAGAGCTGTATCTAGCTAAATACTTGCAAAACTGCCAAATACCTTCTAGACTCATATCTTTGAGTAGGGTCAAGCCCTCTCGCCCCTTTTCCCCATCCCCACCCTCCCTCTCTCCCCTATTCACCCTTCTCCACCCCGCCCATCCCACCTTCCCCTTTCTCCCTCCCCTCCTCACTCACCCCTGACAATTAGCTGACTCTGGTGTTCCACGATGGCGGCCTGGTTGCGTGCAATGCAGGTGTAGTTGCCATTGTGCAGGAGAGACAGGTTGGAGATACGCAGGGAGCTGGTGAAGTCTATGTTGTCAATGGTTACACTCAGGCTGGCCGGGATTGGCTGACCGTCCTTCTGCCATGTGATGAAGACAGGCTGGTCACCTGACATCACCACACACGGAATGAACACACGCTGGCCGATGGAGAAACGAGGGAACTCGAAGGGATGGATGGTGGGAGGAACTACGGGAGAAAGAGAGGGGTTGAGTTAAGGCAAGCATATTTATTTATGTCTCTAAAAGCAAGGATTCAACTCAGTTCTATTTATGCACCATTGTAAGTCCTGTGAAACCCCTGTGAAAAGATGTCCCTAATCAACCATCATCACATTCAGTCCATCACCTTATTAATAGCATGTTTTAACACAGTGGAGATGCAAGTGAGAGAGAGAGAAACTGATTTTATTTCCCATTGTGGGGAGGCAGAATTCTCACTGAAATAACAAGAATATGCCTGACTGCCTGAGCATGGATGTGCTCTCCCTCTCCCTCTCTGGGGACACTGTAGACATCGTGAGAAACAGATGCTTTGGAGAATTAATGATTTAAAATAACATTGGAATAAGCAGCACTTCAGCGCTTATTTAATTCACAACAAAGTAGGCATAATGGGCTCCTGGGGATTCCCTCTCCTCTCCTCAGCCTCGGAATGCTAAGCAGCCAAGAGGCAAATTAGGCAGAGTGGGAATGACAGTGTTCCCAGCTTTGTCTAGGGCCGTAGCCAGTGTGATTCCCCCCGCCTTGCACACTCGTTAACGTATAAATCACCAACAGTGTCACCAGCACTGTGACACCATCACACCTCCTCCTCCATGCTTCACAGTGGGAACCACACATATGGACATCATCCGTTCACTTACTCTGTGTCTCACAAAAACACGACAACTCTCAAATTTGTACTCATCCGACCAAAGGACAGATTTCCTTTTTTTTAAAGAACAGATTCTTATTTTACAATGAAAGCTTACCCCGGCCAAACCCTCCCCTAACCCAGACGGCGCTGGGCCAATAGTGCACCACCCTATGGGACTCCCGATCACAGCCAGATGTGACACAGTCCAGGATCAAACCAGGGTCGGTAGTGACGCCTCTAGCACTGAAAAGCAGTGCCTTAGACCGCTGCGCCACTCGGGAGCTTGGCCCATGCGAGTCTCTTCTTCTTATTGGTATCCTTTAGTAGCGCTTTCCTTGCAGCAATTTGACCATGAAGGCCTGATTCACGCAGTCTCTTCTGAACAGTAGATGTTGAGATGTGTCTGTTACTTGAACTCTGTGAAGCATTTATTTGGCCTGCAATCTGAGGTGCAGTTAACTCTAATGAATTTATCCTCTGCAGCAGAGGTAACTCTGGGTCTTCCTTTCCTGTGGCGGTCCTCATGAAAGCCAGTTTCATCATAGCGCTTGATGGTTTTTGCAACTGCACTGTAAATTTTCCGGATTGACTGGCATTCATGTCTTAAAGAAATGACGGACTGTCATTTCTCTTTGCTTATTTGAGCTGTTCTAGCCATAATATGAACTTCGTCTTCTTCCAAATAGGGCTATCTTCTGTATACCACCCCTACCTTGTCACAACACAACTGAAACGCAAGGCACACCTCTTAATTGAAATGCATTCCAGGTGACTACCTCATGAAGTTGGTTGAGGGAATGCCATGAGTGTGCAAAGCTGACATCAAAGCAAAGAATCTCAAATATAAAATATACAGTGTTATTTCATAGTTTGATGTCTTCACTATGTTTCTACTATGTAGTAAATAGTATACATTTATTAAAACAATGGAATGAGTAGGTGTGTCCAAACTTTTGACTGGTACTGTAGCTCTAGGTCGTGGAGCCCTACGTAATATGTTTATTAACTAGGTCTGGCAGAGTGAGACCAGGTTTGAGTGCATACTGTACCTTTCACACTGATGTGCACACTTTGGCTGGTGGAGAGAGAAGGTGAGACCAGCACGCTACACGTGTACTCGCCCTCATCCACATCCTTCTGTACATCATACAGCTTTAGCGTGCCATTGTTCTCAAACGCCCGCTGCCGGTGGTTATAGGGGAGCAGGTTGGCATCCTTGTGCCACTTGATGGAGTAGTACGGGTAGCCAATGACGCGGCAGTGGATATACATGTCCCGCCCAGCAATGGCAGTGAGGTTTTTCATTGGTCGTATGCTGGCAGGCCCTTAAAGGAGACAGAAGAGAAATACCTCTCTTAAAATGATTTTGAGGCTAAGAAATGTGAAAATTTAGAAGTGTGAGATGTTGATGTGTCAAAAACCATGGATACAGACAGTGATTCATTCTGAAAGACAAAGGAAACATTTACTGGGGATTGTAACATATTAAAACAATATCTTACTGTGGATAATAGATTAGTAATAATATCAACACCTCTTTTCCCTGTAATCAGTAAATACAGGGCAAGAATGTACATTAAAAAAACATTTACAAAAATAAATACTTCTTTATAATAAAGCAGTGCTCATTTATGTAAATTATTGCCATTTATTTCCTATAATAGTCTTATGGAATAATAGCAATATAAAATCACCTCGTCCTGGGACCTATCCATAGCTGAGTGTTCCAGGGGGGGGTTACCTACCTTCCAATTTTAATCTCTCTGAGGTAAAGTGAATATTATTATACTATTCTAGCACCTGCTAGACGCCAGCCATGATTGCGTTTGACAAGCATTAGACAATGTTCCCACTCATGAACCTATTATCAAAACTATTACTCATGTTCCCCCTGCTCTCTCTTTCACACTGCTGGAAAACTCACAGCAAATATAACAAATATGACTCCATAATACAGCCCCTATCAGGGATACTGACTGACTATAAGTATATTTGACATCAGTGTTTCCCAACCCTGGTCTTCCAGTACCTGCAACAGCGCACATTTTTGTTGTAGCCCTGGACAAACACACTTCATTCAGCTCAATGAGGACCTGATGATTAGTTGACAAGTTGTCCAGCATTTCAATAACAAGTGTGTACTGTTGGGGGTACTCGAGGACCAGGGTGGGGAAACACTGTACTGATCTACAGTTGGATACTGTAGCTCGATACAGTGCCTTCAGAAAGTATTTACACCCCTTGACTTTTTCCACATGTTGTTGTTACAAGGTGGGATTAAAATGGATTTAATTGTAATTGTTTCTTAACGATCTAGAAATTCTAACATTTGTAAAACATTTATGAAAATCATACACTTATATATCTTGATTAGATAAGTATTCAAGAGTCAATACATGTTAGAGTCACCTTCGCAAATGATTAGAGCTGTGAGTATTTTTGGCTAAGTCTCAAAGAGCTTTCCACACCTGGATTGTGCAGCATTTGCCCATTATTATTTTCAAAAGTCTTCAAGATTTTGAAATAAATAAATAAATTCTCCCCAATTTCGTGATATCCAATTACAATCTTGTCTTATCCTTGCAACTCCCCAATGCACTCAGGAGAGGCAAAGGTCAAGTCATGTGTCTTCTTAAACATGACTTGCTAAGCCATGCTTCTTAACACCTGCTCGCTTAACCCGGAAGCCTGCTGCACCAACATGTCGGAGGAAACACAGTTAAAACCGTAGTCAGCCTGCAGGCGCCCAGCCCGCCACAAGGAGTCGCTAGAGCGCGATGAGCTAAGTAAAGCCCCCCCAGCCGAACCTTCGCCTAACCTGGATGAGGCTGGGCCAATTGTGAACTGCCCTATGGGAGTCCCGGTCAAGACCGGATGTGACACAGCCTGGGATCAAACACCAGGATGTAGTGACGCCGTGACACTGTGATGCAGTGCCTTAGACTGCTGTGCTACTCGGGAGGCATAGCCCATCTTTCTGATGCTGTATGGTCAAAAATAATATGATATTGTTGCCACCTGTAGTATTGAATGCAAGGGAAGTCATCAAACATTTGGCCTCCCATCATAAAAAAATACAATAACAGCCAATCAGCGTAGCACTAAACTGATTGAGCTCAACTGAATGGTCCTGGCGCAACAAAAAATAAAGTGTCAATAGAAACTAGCTTGGATTTGGCTTCACAACAATCACATCACATCAAGCCAAAAGTAATTTGACAGAAATAAACTTGAATTGTTGCATCTCATTGTGTTGTTGTCCTCCGGTGGCTAGTTAGCCAGCTAGCTAAAATTGTCCCTTGTTCCTAAATTAGCCATGGATGGGGATAGGGATTTGGACTTGTGGTTTTACTTAATTCTCTGTACTGGCCAAGTATTATAACGATGATTCTGTTCCAACTGTAACTTCATACATGGTGCCTCTGGCCTGAGAGGATGGAAGTTCAATATGTAGCTAGATGTAGCAGGCTAATGTTAACTAACTGGATAATTGTTGCCCATGACAGGAGGTTTTGCTAGCGAGCAAGCATTTTAACCAGGTAGCCTAAGACAACAAAAACTAAAAGTGTGTACTGTATGACAGAGTCCACCTTTACTGCAACATGAAAGAGAAGAGGATGGCATTGGTGTTTCTCTACAAGTAGGGTGAGTCAACAAGTTTCTTCTACACGCAGACACACACACAAACAAACATAAATCAGAACCATGGACAGCCACATGATATTTAGCTTACATTGATTGGACTAAATTGTTTTTGGAATATTTTAGTTGTCACTGTATTAGACTAAGCAGAGGTGATTTGATGATGTTGAAATGTTGAAGTTTAAATGGTGCTGGAATAGTGGAGGCAGCTCCTGTTTTCTTGCGACTGCGGAAACTCTCCAGTGTTCTAAATCAATAGTGGGTTAGTAGTCCGAAAAGTTTGGAAACATTAAATTGATTGACCATGCTGTAGTTAATGTAACTGTTTGTTACATGCAATATCCTTTGCTGACTCCACCGGACAGATGTTGCTCTCCGGTTTTGTGATGAAACAAAGGTGTGATTGAATTTATTCTGCCACTGTGTCTTATTTTCTTGGCCTTAGGCCTATATATCACAGTGGCAAGGCATTTGAACTAACAGGTTCATAGTGCAAAAAACACAATTATCACAAGACTGGTTGTAATATGGCCATTGTTTTTCGGCTTGGTTTTCCCAGTTATTTTCCCCATGCACTGCTACTGCCAGCAAATGAGTTAGGAAGGACACCTGCATCTGTGTAGTGATTGGGTGTATTGATACACCATCCAAAGAGTAATTCATAACTTCCACATGCTCAAATGGATATTCAATATCTGTTTTGTTTTTTTACCCATCTGCCAATAGGTGCCCGCCCTTCTTTATGAAGCATTATACATCCTCCCTGGTCTTTATTGTATATGTGGGGTATAGAGATGAGGTCGTCATTCAAAGATCATGTTAAACACTATTATTGTACACAACTTGTTATGTGACTTGTTTAGCAAATTATTACTCCTGAACTTGTTTAGGCTTGCCGTAACAAATGGATTGAATACTTATTGACTCAAGACATTTCAGCTCTTCATTTTTTATCAATTTGTATACATTTTAAAAACGTAATTCCACTTTGACATTATGGGGTATTGTGGGTAGGCAAAAACAACAACAATGTAATCCATTTTAAATTAAGGCTGTAACACAACAAAATGTGGAAAATGTCAAGTGGTGTGAATACTTTGAAGGCACTGTCGAATAGAAGACAGTTTAACTATGTGGTGGTGTGCAACTCTAGTGCATTGCACAGGCATCCACGCTGCTACTCTCTTTAGCACGATTAAGGAGCCAACGATGCGAGAAACAGTCATTACACTATCTCCACAATGGCACCTGTGGAGATTTATCTTCTATGCTTGGCTGCATTCAGTGCTGTGCTCTGCGCTAGGCTAGCTAGCCTACTGACCTGGAGACTTTAACATCCCTTCACTAAGCCCAAGCTAAAGCTGCAACATGGTGATTTCCAGTAGGGTTGTCATGATACCAGTATTGAGTTCCTAGGATACCTAATAATTATAAGAATTTGTTCTAAACTGACTTGCCTAGTTAAATAAAGGTAAAATTAAACAAATTAAAAACTGATTTTCCATGGCAAAAAGGAAAACACAAAGCAGACTAAACTCTTTGGTCCTTTAAAAAACCTACTCTATGTACAATAGTGTGTGCTATAGCCTGGAAACGAAACGTGATTCTAGTTGACAACATAAGGTTGCTTGTTTCCAACATTAAGACTGTTTTCCTTCATGTTTTGTTTCCTTTCCACGATGCCTCTGAATATCGCGATACTGGTACCGTGACAACTCTACTTTTCATGGGGCAAACCATCAAAAGGAGTTATTCAATCCGTAACACAGGCCATCGGCCTATCCTTCTCTGTTAGGAATTAGCATTAAGTAGAGGATGGGGGGCCTGGAGTCTCTAGATAGACCCCCAGAAACCATGGTGACAGTCAGTCCTACAGTAGCTGGCTTTAAAGCTGCATGGCACCTCCCTGCTGAGTGTAGATTGCTCCTCAGTCATATGCTAGTGCAAGTGTAAATCAACTTAATGGTGTCCCAATATCAAGCCATCAGCGGGTGTTAGATAGCGGTAACGTCTCTAATGCCCTGACAGCAGAGAGTGATGATCGCAGCACTATACGAGCCCCTAGGATAATTTGCCATGTTCTGAATAGGAAATGAAAGCAAAAGGGGAAAAGACAGAGGAACTAGTTGACACAAAGAGACCCACATCGACACAGACAGGACGACAGATGGGGAAAACAGACCAGATAGAACACATCAACACACACCCAGACAAAGACACACAAGTACACAAACGCAGGCACATGTAAACCTCTTTGTGATGACAATACAAGAAGGAAAGAAATAAGCAAATGGTGCACAACTAACACAGCACACACAGAAAACACACACACAACCAACATAGAGACCCTGGAAAGAGCTCAAAATAGGTTATTCTGGCACACTCGAAGGAGCTTAGCAAAAAAAAACATGGATCAGGAAGAACAACAACAAATTAATTCAGAAACATGTGTAAAATGTAATTGTTTTGGAGGAGCTGATCTGACAAGCACCTCTTACGTTTATTCGCGCCTGGTAGGAGACCGCCCCGGCCGAATTGTTGCAGATGCACCGGTAGACACCCCCGTCCGGCCCCGTGGTCTGGCTGATGTTCAGGTGGCTGACCACATGGCCCTCCTGGCTGGTGTAGTGGCCGATGCGGTGGCGGGAGTCCCTGATCACCGGCTCGTCGTCCAGCGTCCACATCACCCTGGGCTCTGGTGTGCCTTTCACCATGCAGAACAGTGAAACAAACTCGTTGGTTCCAAACACTTTCTCACTGAAGGAGGAGATGATCTTGGGTGTGCCATCTGGAGAGAAGGGGAGAGGGAGACAAGATTGGAGGTGGGTTAGAGCTAAAGGTGTTTCTTCTAGTAGATGGGAGGTGGGTTAGAGCTAAAGGTGTTCCTTCTAGTAGATGGGAGGTGGGTTAGAGCTAAAGGTGTTTCTTCTAGTAGATGGGAGGTGGGTTAGAGCTAAAGGTGTTTCTTCTAGTAGATGGGAGGTGGGTTAGAGCTCAATGTGTTATAGTAGATGGAGGTGGGATAGAGCTCAAGGTGGTCTAGTAGATGGGATGTGGGTTAGAGCTCAATGTGTTATAGTAGATGGAGGTGGGATAGAGCTCAAGGTGGTCTAGTAGATGGGGAGGTGGGTTAGAGCTAAAGGTGTATGTTCTAGTAGATGGGAGGTGGATTAGAGCCAAAGGTTTTTCTTCTGGTAGATGGGAGTTGGGTAAGAGCTAAAGGTGTATGTTCTAGTAGATGGGAGGTGGATTAGAGCTAAAGGTTTTTCTTCTAGTACAGTGGTTCCCAACCAGGGGTACCAGGACTTGGTACTGTGTGTATCAAGAACGGTCTACCACATAAAGGACATCCAGCCAACTTGACAGTACTGTTGGATTGTGCATTGGAGTCAACATGGGCCAGCATCCCTTTGGAACGCTTTCAACACCTCGTAGAGTCCATGCCCCAAGAAATTCAGGCTGTTCTGAGGGCAAAAGGGGGTGCAACTCAATATTAGGAAGGTATCCCCAATATTTTGTACACTTTGTGTATGTCAGTCTCATTAAGACTACAGAACTGGTAGTGTACAAGCTAAACCTTTAATAACAAGGTACAAGATAAGACATGAACTGACATGACACTTTCTCAGATGGGTGGCCTAATGAAAACTCACTCAAGGCCACGCCTCCAACAAGCCACACCTCCAGATCCACAGGTGGCCGCAGCTAAAATATATTTTGTCCAAATTGATTTTATTGTACTTAACACATGCATTTACAGTGCATTCAGAAAGTATTCAGACCCCTTCACTTTTCCTACATTTTGTTACGTTACAGCCTTATTCTAAAATGACTTAAATTGTTTGTTTTCCTCAATCTACACACTATATCCCATAATGACAAAGCAAAAACAGATTTTTAGATTTTTTTTGCACATTTATAAAACATGAAAAACTGAAATGTAACATTTACATAAGTATTCAGACCCTTTACTCAGCACTTTGTTGAAACAACTTTGGCAGAGATTACAGCCTCAAGTCTTGGGTATGAAGCTTGGCACACCTGTATTTGGGGAGTTTCTCCCATCCTCTGCAGATCCTCTCAAGCGCTGTCAGGTTGGAAGCGGAGCATTGCTGCACAGCTATTTGCAGGTCTCTCCAGAGATGTTAGATCAGATTCAAGTCCGGGTCTGGCTGTGCCACTGAAAGACATTCAGTCCCGAAGCCACTCCTGAGTTGTCTTGGCTGTGTTGGAAGGTGAACTAGTCCGAGGTCCTGAGCGTTCTGGAGCAGGTTTTCATCAAGTATCGCTGTAATTTGCTCTGTTCATCTTTCCCTCAATCCTGACTAGTCTCCCAGTCTCTGCCGCTGAAAAACATCCCCACAGCCTGATGCTGCCACCATCATACTTCACCGTAGGGATGGTGCCAGGTTTCCTCCAGACGTGACACTTGTTATTCAGGCCAAAGAGTTCAATCTCAGTTTCATCAGACCAGAGAATCTCATGGTCTGAGAGTCCTTTAGGTGCTTTTTGACAAACTCCAAGTGGGCTATCAAGTACTTTTTTACTGAGGAGTGGCTTCCGTCTGGCCACTCTAACATAAAAGCCTGATTGGTGCAGTGCTGTAGAGATGGTTGTCCTTCAGGAAAGTTCTCTGGAGCTTGGTCAGAGTGACCATCAGATTCTTGGTCACCTCCCTGACCAAGGCCTTTCTCCACTGATTGGTCAGTTTGGCTGGCCGGCCAGCCAGCTCGAGGAAGAGTCTTGGTGGTTCCAAACCTCTTCCATTTAAGTATGATGGAGGCAACTGTGTTCTTGGGGACCTTCAATGCTGCAGAAATGTTTTGCTACCCTTCACCAGATCTGTGCCTCGACACAATCCTGTCTGCTATGGGCAATTCCTTCAACCTCATGGCTTGGTTTTTGCTCAGACATGCACTGTCAACTATGGGACCTTATATAGACAGGTATGTGCCTTTCCAAATCATGTCCAACCAATTGAATTTAACACAGGTGGACTACAATCAAGTTGTAGAAACATCTCAAGGATGATCAACGGGAACAGGATGCACCTGAGCTCATTTCGAGTCACGTAGCAAAGGGTCTGAATACTAACGTAAATACGTTTTTTTTTCATTTTAATTTAATCAATTTTAGGCTGTAACAAAAAAAATCTTTAAAAGGTCAAGGGGTCTGAATATTTTCCATATGCACTGTATATTGGATCTTTGTCCAGCTACAATAAAAAGTTTGGATGAGCCGTAAAATCAAATCAAATCAAATGTATTTATATAGCCCTTCGTACATCAGCTGATATCTCAAAGTGCTGTACAGAAACACAGCCTAAAACCCCAAACAGCAAGCAATGCAGGTGTAGAAACACGGTGCAGGTGTAAAACCCTCCATCCCCTTCATTGTTTTAATATTATATGGCCACAGGGAGAAATGATGGTGCCTGTAAGTGTGACATAGCCTATTTCAAATAAGTTGATGTTTTGTTAATAAGTTATTAATATTTGTTCCTGTCACGCCTGCTCCCACTATACCCCTCTGGCGTTCGACGGCCCCAGGCTCCCCAGCATTACGCACTTCTGCCACCATCATTACGCACACCTGCTTCCCTCGTCATGCGCATCAGCGATCATTTGGACTCACCTGGACTCAATCACCTGTGTTATTACCTCCCCTATATCTGTCTGTTCCCCAGCTCTGTTCCCCGCGTCTGCATTAATTGTCATATGTCATTGTGTTACCTGGTTCTGACCTTGTTCCTGTCCTGTTCCACGTCTGTGCAAAATTAAATGTTCACTCTCTGTACCTGCTTCTCAACTCCAGCGTCAGTTCTTACAGTTCCCGCTTTAGGCCTTATCAATAATGAATTTAATCTTGCTTATTGAAAATGTTTGGCATGCCCATGCTGAGCCATAATCTAATTTACTGTAGGCCTAGCCCCTATATCAGTGTGAATGCTATTGAGGCTATGCAATTACTTAGAACAATATGAATTGAAAATGGGTTCAAGTGAACGTATTTAGCAAAGATAGGTCTTCATTTTGTTATTTAGTGTCTGCAAGCCGTTTCCATTCACTCTGGGCTCCTGAGTGGCACAACGGTCTAAGGCACTGCATTTCAGTGCTAGCGTCACTACAGACACCGTGGTTCAAATCCAGGCTGTATCACAACTGGCAATGATTAGGAGTTCTGTAGGGCGGCGAAACAATTGGCCCAGTGTCGTCCAGGTTTGGCCGGTGTAGGCAGCCATCGTAAATAGAAATGTGTTCTTAACTGGCTTACCTAGTTAAAAATGAAAATAATTTAACATTGGAGTTGATTCCAAGGAAATACATAAAATACCATAAATGCACAACTTAAAGCAAGCACATATTTTGCCATGAAGCATGTTCTGAGACACACCCACAACTTGTTTATTCATCAAAACTCAGCCCTTCTGCACCAACGCCAGCAAGTGTGCCGATAATTGGGATAGTGAAAATAGCAAAAATATTTTTTACACTCCCCTGAACCTATTGTGCTTCCACCTGTGCTTAGATTTACCATTGCATTAGGTTTGTTAAAATAGAGCCCTAGATGTCATAGCCGTGCATTTCTGGAATTGTCAGGCATTACATGCACTTGAGCAAAAATGCAAATGTACATGTATTTGAAATATATTTTACATGAAGTTAAATATATTGAAATGTCCTTATGGGGATCATGATGAGCACATAGTGCCCATTCAAGCTAATACTGTATATTTCCATACTGTATGGATTTCACACGTGGGCCAGCGAGAGAACTGAGTGGAGAGAGGTTTTGAAATTGTTCCTCCTCCTCCCTATTATAGATGATCAATACCGTCTTTATACTGGTCCATGGCAATGGGAGACAGTTTCCCCAGCAACGGAGCACAGGCGATGTGAGCAATGTGAGGCTTGTTCTGATAATATAATAACAGGGGCTGTGGCAGAGCTTTACTGCAGCTCTCATTAACACACACACACCACACACACACACACACACACACACACACACACACACACACACACACACACACACACACACACACACACACACACACACACACACACACACACACACACACACACACACACACACACACACACACACACACACACACACACACACACACACACACACACACACACACACCCCACCTGATCAATGGTTGGTGTTCCCCCATTCTGCATAGTCACACAAACATACACAAAAACATGCAGGCAAGCACGCACTCACATATGGACACACTATGCATGGTCACATAATGCTCACGCGCACATATACACTAAAAACACCCAAATACCCAAACACAAAAACCCACATTCAGAGACGTTCCCTACTGTTATTCACAGTAACATCACTCATATGTAATCAAATAACTCCCTGACCACACAGACATCCACTGATTGTACTGACCTTCCAGGATGACCTGGACAAAGTCCTGGGCGGACATCTTGCCGTTCCTGGCGAAGCACTGGTAGGCTCCTCCATCACTCTTAGCCATCCCAGCCATGACCAGGTTCTCCCGGTTGTTTCCAGTCATGCGAACACTGTTTCCAGGGTAGATGATCTCTCCATTCCGGTACCAGGACAGCTCGTACTCCTCCGAGCCACTCACGCTGCACGACAGAGACACCTGGCTACCCACGCTGCCTTTCACCTTCCTCGGGCTGACCACCGCCTTCAACGGCTCTGGAAGAGATACACGTATGTCAATGTGACATTCTCTATGTCAGCTAAATACATATCAACTCTGAAATGGATTTTAAACTCCAAAGACAAACATCATCTTAGATACATATTAACAACAAATAATACTGTACATTTAACACAACATGCTGCACACAGTCTATTACTGACCTTTGACCTGCAGCCTCCCCACCACCTCTGCGTTGCCATAGCTGTTCCACACCTCACACACGTAGCTTCCCGTGTCACTGGGCTGGGCCCTCTCGATCAGCAGGCCCGTCACACTCTGCCTGAAGCGGCTGTCCGGTTCCAGCGGTCGGTTGTCCTTCAGCCAGCGGAATTTGGGGGCCGGGTGACCAGATGCCTTGCATGGGAGCTCCACCCGGTGTGATGTCATCACCTCGCGACGCTCAAAGCCATCCAGGATGGCCGGTGCCGAATTAGTGGGGTCTGAGGGAGGAGCAATGGCCAAAGGTGAGATGGATTCAATATTTAATGCATACTGTAGCATGGTCAAAGTTATGCATTGTTAGCCATACTCTTTTAACTAGCTTGGAGCAGGTTCAGATTAAATGAGTGAAGGGAAACAATAGTCAAACCTAGCAATATTCAGAGTGTATTCCATGCAAACATTGGCACCCAGACTTGCACAACAGAAAGGCATCCAAGCTGTAATGTCCCTCTGCTTACCTGACAAAAAGAGACGTGCACTGTTGCTCTGCCTGGTCTCTCCCGTGTAGCGGTGGCGGGTCATACACCTGTAGTTATACAATCCATCCTCATTCTGCACATCCAGGATGTACAGGGCTCCTGTGGAGGTGCTGAGGAACCGAGGCGCTGCAAGGCAAAACATACATCACATCGTTAGACATACTGTACATACAGAAACATGCTGTACAACCATCTATAGCTTTGCTTTTGCATTGAAATTCACACCAGAATGGAATCAATTCAAATTGTATTTGTCACATGCGCCGAAAACAACAATTGTAGACCTTACAGTGAAATGCTTACTTACAAGCCCTTAACCAACAATGCAGTTAAGAATATAACACACACAAAAGAAATAAAGTAACAAATAATTAAAGAGCAGCAGTAAAATAACAATAGCGAGGCTATATACAGGGGGTACCGGTACAGAGTCAATGTGCGGGGGCACCGGTTAGTCGAGGTAATTGAGGTAATATATACATGTGGGTAGAGTTATTAAAGTGACTTAGGCATAGATAATAACAGAGAGTAGCAGCAGCGTAAAAGAAGGGGGCAATGCAAGTAGTCTGGGAAGCCATTTGACTAGATGTTCAGGACTCTTATGGCTTGGGGGTAGAAGCTGTTTAGAAGCATCTTGGACCTAGACTTGGCGCTCCGGTACCGCTTGCCGTGCGGTAGCAGGGTGGCTGAAGTCTGACAACACCACCCTGTGTAGACATTATAAAAACACTCAAAGCCCTACTAACAGTTGATATAGAATATCAAAGTGGCTTTGTAAATATTTGCCTAGCCATGCGACCACAAACACTGAACACCAGTTCCAGCCCATTTAGATGAACACATCTGAGAGGAAATATGACAGGGCTGTGTGTTGTGTTGTGTCAGTCTAACACAGCTCTTTATCATGTAGCACTCTCTCTCTCTTTCTCAGACTAAAGCAGAGGGACCCAGGGATAGAGATCGCACAGAGCTTTGATATGGCATCGTGGCACGGCGCAGCTCAGGTCGGTTGTGCTAACATCATGCTAATTCGTGGGAAAGCTGGGAATGGGGGGCCGGGGGTCGTCAACGTGAAGGAGGGCTAATGCCTGATGACTGCCGGAGCTGTCAAAGCAGGCTGGGAGGATATTCCTCAGTCACAGATGATAGAGGATAATGTTTCGGTTGGTGTTGGGGATGGCATGTGTAGAGTACCTCCCATTTCCTTCCCATCTAGCCTATGCCAGTCAGTATTGAAGCTATGAGAATCAGTTCAGTGACCGACACCTCTTATAGAATATTGTCTCAAAAACACAAAACCCATTACAGCACTGCTTCAATCTACACATATTTTGCCCAAATGTTATTTTTGACACAGAAAGGGAAGTGTTTGTATTGCGACATGCTGTATTGTTTTTCCACTGGGCCATGTCATTTCAATGTGGATAATTGGGTAATATTTTGTTGAGACGGTGACCAATGAGATTACAACTAGGAATTGATTCACGATAAGCATAGGACCCTGGTTCAAATGTTTAAGATACGAGTGCATGTTGTGGCAGTCTAACAAACTCCAAACCGATCCAAATGTAGCATGCATCGATCAGAATATCGATTCAAACATTACCAATCACTGGTTCACTAAAATATTTTGCTCATATTACTTTCTTTCTAGCTTCCAAAAATACCTCTAATCTTCTGTGACAAATGCATCCTCTCCTTCAGCGTCAAACTAAGCTGCACATGATGTTGACAGTCGTTAATCTACAAGTCATTTTGCATGCTGAACAACCCCAGGCAATATCAGCAGCCTAACTGCACACTGTGTGCAGCTTCGCAAGTTGACCAATGAGAGGTAGACCTATTCCTGATGTGGCACATGTTTGTCTCACCTTCAACATTCAAATATGTATTACATGGCTTGCATATTATTAGGCTTCATTAGTTGAGTGACAAACAATATCATTTATCATTTATTTTTATCAAATAATAAATGTGTTTTACAGTAGCCTAAACTACTGCTGGAAACAACTCTCATCTGGCTATAAGTAGGCTACATGCTGATCGGCGCTTGCATGACATTTTATTTGGATTGTTCAGGTTCACCATCAGCAAAAGTTTGGGAAATTTGGTTTGAAACAATCAGAATTTATATTTTTAGATATACAGAGTAAAGTTGATCATTTCATAACGAGGACGGCAATCTCTTTTGCTACCCGAACTGCATGGTCCAAGAGGGAGACAAAGAGTAGCTAACGCTTTTAATCTGCAGAAATGTGAAATTAATTAGTGGGTGATGATGATTTCAAAAGAAAGAAGAAAATACAATCTTCCTAATATTGAGTTGCCCTCAGAACAGTCTCAATTTGTCAAGACATGGACGGACTCTACAAGGTGTCGAAAGCATTCTACGGGATGCTGGCCCATGGTGACTCCAATGCTTCCCATAGTGATGTCACATTGCCTGGATGTCCATTGGGTGGTGGACCGATCTTGATACACACGGGAAATGGTTGAGCGTGAAAAACCCAGCAACACTGCAGTTCTTGACCCACTCAAACCTGGCACCTACTACCATACCGTTCTAAAGCACTTAAATGTTTTGTCTTGCCCATTCACCCTCTGAATGGCACACATACACAATACATGCCTCAAGGCTTAAAAGTCCTACTTTAACCTGTCTCCTCCCCTTATCTACATGGATTCAAGTAGATTTAACAGGTGACACCAATAAGGGATCATAGCTTTCACCTGGTCAGTCCATGTCATGAAAAAAGCAGGTGTTCTTAATGTTTACACACACACACACACACACACACACACACACACACACACACACACACACACCGCATCGATTCATTCCTCTAATCAAGCCGAATCGTTTAAAGCTAAAACGTTTCGTTCCTGTATCGTATTGGAAAACATGTATATACTATAAATATGCATTGAATCGTCTTGAACGGGCAAAAATGCACATTCCTTTATTACAATCTATATTCACCCACTCAAAAATCTGCCAAAATTCTTTCAACCATCTAAAAGCACAATAAAATTCCAATGGAAAAACCATTTCTGATTATTGTTTTAGTTGTCACCCAAATGTCTATAACTGCGCTTTCAACTATTTAAAAGCACAGCAAAGTTCAGGAATACAATTTCATTTAAAAAATAAATGTATACATCAAATGAATGTGTTATCACTTTGCTTCATCTAATAGCGGAACCAAATCAAGTGGGTTGCCATTGACATTGAATGTTGAATGTTGTAAGAAAGGCTATTTACTGTATTAAAAGTACTATTTACTGTATTAAAAGTACTATTATATAAGTAATACAACAAGTAATACAATAAGTAAGACAACTCCACCAAATATCAGCATTTAAAGAAGATGTATCTACTGCTTGGATAGTTACATTTGAGCCACTGGCTTAATCACATTCTTTAACTTAAAATGATGGTTGAGTTGGAGACATGAATCTATCATATCATTTGTTAACTTGTCGACAAGTTTATATGCTTTTTATTGTATTTGAAAAGTGATATTGAATTGTGTTTGGTTGTCAAAGCAACCAAATATAAACATTTCGGGGGAGATTTAAATCTGTTTGGATAGGTCCATCTGCATCACTGAATTTCCAATCGACATTATGCTAATTTTGTAAATGATTAAATATTTGATCTCCATACAGCTTTCTGTTTTCAAAACTAGAATCTGTAACATAATGTACTCCATTTTGTAGACTTTACCCTTTGCTAAAGTTTTCCAAAAATCTGAGAAGGAGTGTAAGGTCGAATTGAGTTATTGCACACTCACACTTCACAGAGTAGGCATTCCCTAATGGAAATATGCAAATACATCCTAGAACATGCCAATAGGATCTCACTAGCTCGTGCTTGGCTCTGCCCACCTTCTTGCTTGTTCTGCCCACTATGATTCATTTGCTCCCATTGGAAATGACAGACTCTGGTCTATCTTGGGTTAGCTATAAAAATATTTGGCTACAAATAGTAATTTTAGTCACAAATCTCCCACACCAAATAGACTGAAGCCACAGGGCTCTTCTCGCAGACCTCATTTACCTACCCGGAAGCATTGGGAAGCGTAGGTCGGGATTCTTGACCTGTTAACATGTACATAGAACAACACAGCAGCTTTTCAGCATGTTTTGTTATTTCTGTAAGACCAAAAATTCACTTTTACAATGCGTGTCAATTGAAAATTATGTTTGTTTTCCACAATTTGTGGCCGTGGTCGAGGGGAATTCCTTTTTTATGGCGTGGATTGCAGTTGAGATTACATTAAAAGTACAGTTGAAATTGGAAGTTTACATATACTTAGCTTGGAGTCATTAAAACTCCATTCTCAACCACTCCACTAAGTTCTTGTTAACAAACTATAGTTTTGGCAAGTCGGTCAGGGCATCTACTTTGTGCATGACACAAGTATTTTTTCCAACAACTGTCTACAGACATATTATTTCACTGTATCACAATTCCAGCCGGTCAGAGGTTTACATACACTAAGTTGACTGTGCCTTTAAACAGCTTGGAAAATTCCCCAAAATGATGTCATGGCTTTAGAAGCTTCTGATAGGCTAAATGACATAATTTGAGTCAATTGGAAGTGTAAATGTGGATGTATTTCAAGGCCTACCTTCAAACTCATTGCCTCTTTGCTTGACATCATGGGCAAATCAAAGGAAATCAGCCAAGACCTCAGAAAAAGAATTGTAGACCTCCACAAGTCTGGTTCATCCTTGGGAGCAATTTCCAAACACCTGAAGATACCACGTTCATCTGTACAAACAATAATACGCAAGTATAAACACCATGGGACAACGCAGCCGTCATACCACTCAGGAAGGAGACGTGTTCTGTCTCCTAGAGATGAACGTACTTTGGTGCAAAAAGGGCAAATCAATCCCAGAACAACAGCAAAGGACCTTGTCAAGATGCTGGAGGAAACAGGTACAAAAGTATCTATATACACAGTAAAATGGGTCCTATATCGACATAACCTGAAAGGCCGCTCAGCAAGGAAGAAGCCACTGCTCCAAAACTGCCATAAAAAAGCCAGACTACGGTTTGCAGCAGCACATGGGGAAAAATATCATACTTTTTGGAGACATGTCAAAAAATAGAACTGTTTGTCCATAATGACCATCATTATGTTTGGAGGGAAAAGGGGGAGGCTTGCAAGCAGAAGAACACCATCCCAACAGTGAAACACGGGGGTGGCAGCATCATGTTGTGGGGGTGCTTTGCTGCAAGAGGGACTGGTGCACTTCACAAACTAGATGGCATCATGAGGGAGGAAAATTATGTGGATACATTGAAGCAAAATCTCAAAACATCAGTCAGGAAGTTACAGCTTGGTCGCAAATGGGTCTTCCAAATGGACAATGACCCCAAGCATACTTCTGAAGTTGTGGCAAAATGGCTTAAGGAAAACAAAGTCAAGGTATTGGAGTGGCCATCACAAAGCCCTGACCTTAATCCTATAGAAAAGTTGTGGGCAGAACTGAAAAAGTGTGTGCGAGCAAGGAGGCCTACAAACCTGATTCCGTTACACCAGCTCTGTCAGGAGGAATGGGCCAAAATTCACCCAACTTATTGTGGGAAGCTTGTGGAAGGCTACCATAAACGTTTGACCCATGTTAAACAATTTAAAGGCAGTGCTACCAAATACTAATTGAGTGCATGTAAACTTCTGACCCACTGGGAATGTGATGAAAGAAATAAAAGCTGATTTATTTCATTCTCTATACTATTATTCTGACATCTCACATTTTTTAAATAAAGTGGTGATCCTAACTGACCTAAGACAGGGAATTTTTACTAGGATTACATGTCAGGAATTGAGAAAAACTGAGTTTAAATGTATTTGGCTAAGGTGTATGTAAACTTCTGACTTCAACTGTACATGGTTCAAGTGATCAATTCCGTTCGAGATTCTGCACAGATTATTACAGCAATTGTGAAGATCTCCACAGACCTGCAATAACCTTAACTTTAGACTCTTTACTGCATTACAAAAGTAATATTGAATTGTGTTTGGTTCACAACGTAACAAAATACCAGGTACAAATTCAAGGTTGAAATTTGGTGAAATTTGGTAACCATGATGATTACCATGATGATGATGGTTGACATTTCACTCTCAAAACAACAGTTTATTACTCTTTTCAAATCTAGTGTTTTTAGATTCCACGTCACAATACGTTGACACATTATGTTGAAACAACATTTATTCTACCAGTTCGTGCCCAGTGGAATGGGCCTTTGTATAGAATGCTACAATAATCCAAAGAAAGCAGTCAAATTAACCTCTGTTCATGTAATTGATGTTTAATTAAAGAATATTGATTCAACCTTGTGGTGGTTCACATTTAATAGAAAGAAGAGAGTTGAAATAAAGAAGGAGAAAAAACATACACATGGAGAAAAACTGAAATAGAGAGAGAGAAAGAGAGAAAGAGAGAAAGACAGCTAGAGAAGGAGAGAGCGAGAGAAAGACAGCTAGAGAAGGAGAGAGCGAGAGAAAGACAGCTAGAGAAGGAGAGAGTGAGAGAAAGAGAAAGATAGCTAGAGAAGGAGAGAGCGAGAGAAAGAGAGAAAGATAGCTAGAGAAGGAGAGAGAGAGAGAGAAAGAGAGAAAGATAGCTAGAGAAGGAGAGAGAGAAAGAGAGAAAGATAGTTAGAGAAGGAGAGAGAGAGAAAGAGAGAAAGAGAGAAAGATAGTTAGAGAAGGAGAGAGAGAGAAAGATAGCTAAAGAAGGAGAGAGAGAGAAAGAGAGAAAGATAGAGAAGGAGAGAGAAAGAGAGAAAGATAGCTAGAGAAGGAGAGAGAGAGAAAGAGAGAAAGATAGCTAGAGAAGGAGAGAGAGAGAAAGAGAGAAAGATAGCTAGAAGGAGAGAGAGAGAGAGAGAAAGAGAGAAAGATAGCTAGAGAAGGAGAGAGAGGGAGACGCGGAGGATGAAGCAGCAGTGTATTGTGAGGAGCGAGCGTTGACCTAGTTAGAGCATGGATTTGATATCCTGAAGGGCTTTTCAGCTTGTGGTCTAGCTGCAGTTGTGTGTGACAAGCAACCACTGGTAAAATAAGGGGGAAAGGAGAGTGTGCATACATATGTGTGTGTGTGTTATCAGAGGGGGAAGCAGTCAGTCTCTCCTGTCTTTATTTCTCCTCCTTCTTCTCTTCTCACCTTCTCCTGAACCTTGCCTGACAAGCTGCTAGATGTCGAAAGGTGACAAGATTTGGTTCTATGGGTTTATGAATGAGAGGCGCTTTCATTAAAACAGACTGCCCTTCATCCATGGGTAATGTGAGGGTGAAGCAAGGTGTGTGTGTGTGTGTGTGTGTGTGTGTGTGTGTGTGTGTGTGTGTGTGTGTGTGTGTGTGTGTGTGTGTGTGTGTGTGTGTGTGTGTGTGTGTGTGTGTGTGTGTGTGTGTGTGTGTGTGTGTGTGTGTGTGTGTGTGTGCATGCACGCTTCCAATGCATGTTAAAACAGCACGAGTGCTGGGTTAGTGACAAACACACACACACACACACGCACGCACGCACGCACACACACACACACACACACACACACACACACACACACACACACACACACACACACACACACACACACACACACACACACACACACACACACACACACACACACACACACACACACACACACACACACACAGAGAGAGCAGCTATATTGTTGAATCCCTCTCCTCCTCTCAGTGCAGGGCTGTAATCAGATTTCTGATTCATGTGAGGGGTGTGTGCATGCGCTTCAAAAGCCTGTTAAAACAGCACCAGCACTGGGGGTCTGTGACACACACAATTACACACACACAGAGCCTCTAGATTGTTGTATATTGAATCCCTCTCCTCCTCTCAGTGCAGGGCTGAAATCAGATTCCTGGTGCACACTTACTGGTTTCTCTCTACAACCATCCATGATCATATTTATTTTCTCAAGCCCAATTAATCAATACATTTTTTAAACAATTATTTGGTGATAATTTAGCATTTGGAATGTTCTACTGTCCCCTACTACAGTAACCATATAGACAAAACATTTGTCCATACCCCAGTCCTCTCTATCTGTGTCCCTCCCTTTCTCACACCGTGTCTCTGCTCTGCTGAGAGATGGATCCTAGCTGGGACCACGCTTTAAAGGAGAAGACCCTCCCTCACCTCATCCCACTCTCTCTCTCTCTCTCTCTTTTTCCACTCTCTCTCCCAACTCCCCCTCTCTAACACCATGTTCACTATCAAGGAGCATTGTGTGTCTGAGAAAAAAATGGCCCTGTTAGTGTGTGTGTGTGTGTGTGTGTGTGTGTGTGTGTGTGTGTGTGTGTGTGTGTGTGTGTGTGTGTGTGTGTGTGTGTGTGTGTGTGTGTGTGTGTGTGTGTGTGTGTGTGTGTGTGTGTGTGTGTGTGTGTGTGTGTGTGTGTGTGCATGCACGCTTCCAATGCATGTTAAAACAGCACGAGTGCTGGGTTAGTGACAAACACACACACACACGCACGCACGCACGCACACACACACACACACACACACACACACACACACACACACACACACACACACACACACACACACACACACACACACACACACACACACACACACACACACACACACACACACACACACACAGAGAGCAGCTATATTGTTGAATCCCTCTCCTCCTCTCAGTGCAGGGCTGTAATCAGATTTCTGATTCATGTGAGGGGTGTGTGCATGCGCTTCAAAAGCCTGTTAAAACAGCACCAGCACTGGGGGTCTGTGACACACACAATTACACACACACAGAGCCTCTAGATTGTTGTATATTGAATCCCTCTCCTCCTCTCAGTGCAGGGCTGAAATCAGATTCCTGGTGCACACTTACTGGTTTCTCTCTACAACCATCCATGATCATATTTATTTTCTCAAGCCCAATTAATCAATACATTTTTTAAAAAATTATTTGGTGATAATTTAGCATTTGGAATGTTCTACTGTCCCCTACTACAGTAACCATATAGACAAAATATTTGTCCATACCCCAGTCCTCTCTATCTGTGTCCCTCCCTTTCTCACACCGTGTCTCTGCTCTGCTGAGAGATGGATCCTAGCTGGGAACACGCTTTAAAGGAGAAGACCCTCCCTCACCTCATCCCACTCTCTCTCTCTCTCTCTCTTTTTCCACTCTCTCTCCCAACTCCCCCTCTCTAACACCATGTTCACTATCAAGGAGCATTGTGTGTCTGAGAAAAAAATGGCCCTGTTAGTGTGTGTGTGTGTGTGTGTGTGTGTGTGTGTGTGTGTGTGTGTGTGTGTGTGTGTGTGTGTGTGTGTGTGTGTGTGTGTGTGTGTGTGTGTGTGTGTGTGTGTGTGTGTGTGTGTGTGTGTGTGTGTGTGTGTGTGTGTGTGTGTGAACGTGTCTCTGCAACACAGGGCTACACAGATGCTTGGTCAATTATAACAATCCACAGCACTCTACTGTTCCCTCCCCTGCTCCCCCAGTCCGCCTGCTGCATACTAACACAAATAAGGTCTGAGAAAGAGAGAGAGAACCCTCTGTGATAACGCAAAGCTCTGTGATAATGCAAAGTTGTGTGTGTGTGTGTGTGTGTGTGTGTGTGTGTGTGTGTGTGTGTGTGTGTGTGTGTGTGTGTGTGTGTGTGTGTGTGTGTGTGTGTGTGTGTGTGTGTGTGTGTGTGTGTGTGTGTGTGTGTGTGTGTGTGTGTGTGTGTGTGTGTGTGTGTGTGTGAAAGTATCTGTGTGTGTCAGAGTATGGCAAATGGCACCACCAACCCCAGGTGGCACCAAGCCCCTTCCATCCCCTTCCCCTCTCCTTCCTCTAGCCAGGTGCTTGGCATGGTCATAGTCAGGGACACAAGTCCCCCTTCTGTGAGTTTCCACAATATATTCAATTGTTCCTCATACAAGCTGCAGAGCTTTCACATAGACTCTGTATTCTCTACAGTGGAGGATTTTGCTGAAACTTTAAGAAATCACATCCATGGATAGAAATTCAACAAATTCAACAAATTCAACAGTATTACACACAACCACAATGCACACTGCCCTAACCCATCTGGACAAGAGGAATACCTATGTGAGAATGCTGTTCATCGACTACAGCTCGCCATTTAACACCATAGTGCCCTCCAAGCTCATCATCAAGCTCGACGGCCTACAGGGAGGAGGTGAGGGCCCTCGGAGTGTGGTGTCAGGAAAATAACCTCACACTCAACGTCAACAAAACTAAGGAGATGATTGTGGACTTCAGGAAACAGCAGAGGGAACACCCCCCTATCCACATCGATGGAACAGTAGTGGAGAGGGTAGTAAGTTTTAAGTTCCTCGGTGTGCACATCACAGACAAACTGAATTGGTCCACCCACACAGACAGCATCGTGAAGAAGGCGCAGCAGCGCCTCTTCAACCTCAGGAGGCTGAAGAAATTTGGCTTGTCACCAAAAGCACTCACAAACTTCTACAGATGCACAATCGAGAGCATCCTGTCGGGCTGTATCACCGCCTGGTACGGCAACTGCTCCGTCCACAACCGTAAGGCTCTCCAGAGGGTAGTGAGGTCTGCACAACGCATCACCGGGGGCAAACTTCCTGCCCTCCAGGACACCTACACCACCCGATGTCACGGGAAGGCCATAAAGATCATCAAGGACAACAACCACCTGAGCCACTGCCTGTTCACCCCGCTATCATCCAGAAGGCGAGGTCAGTACAGGTGTATCAAAGCTGGGACCGAGAGACTGAAAAACAGCTTCTATCTCAAGGCCATCAGACTGTTAAACAGCCACCACTAACATTGAGTGGCTGCTGCCAACACACTGACCTCAACTCCAGCCACTTTAATAATGGGAATTGATGGGAAATGATGTAAAATATATCACTAGCCACTTTAAACAATGCTACCTAATATAATGTTTACATTATTCATCTCATATGTATACGTATATACTGTACACTATATCATCTACTGCATCCTTATGTAATACATGTATCACTAGCCACTTTAACTATGCCACTTTGTTTACATACTCATCTCATATGTATATACTGCACTCAATACCATCTACTGTATCTTGCCATTTACCGATCTGTACCATCACTCATTCATATATCTTTATGTACATATTCTTTATCCCCTTACACTTGTGTCTATAAGGTAGTCGTTTTGGAATTGTTAGCTAGATTACTTGTTGGTTATTACTGCATTGTCGGAACTAGAAGCACAAGCATTTTGCTACACTCGCACTAACATCTGCTAACCATGTGTATGTGACAAATAAGATTTGATTTGATTTGATTTGATTTGAAAAATGAATAACAATAACAAATCATGTGATGACATTGTTGAGCTCCTTCTGCAGGCTGACTTATACTTGCTGGGTGACAAATGCCATCTGCCTAAAAGGTGGCTTTCTCCATGCCTGTCAACAACACCACCGCATAGGACCTGCAGCTCAGCTCTGAGGCTTCTGCTGATTGTACACTAATACAGACACAAGGAGAGAGAGAGAGCGAGAGAGAGCGAGAGAGAGAGTGAGAGAGAGAGCGAGAGAGCGAGAGAGCGAGAGTGAGAGAGAGCGAGAGAGAGCTAGAGAGAGAGCGAGAGAGCAAGAGAGAGAGCGAGAGAGAGAGTGCGCGAGAGAGCGCGCGAGAGAGCGCGAGAGCGAGAGCGAGAGCAAGAGAGAACCTCTGGAATACAACCACTCTGTCATCTGAAATTACTTACAAATTAGCATGCACCAATGTACTCCCTGTGCAAGAAAGAGAAGAAAAAAGAGAAGACAACATTCATATGCTAATACAGATCATGGCCAGGCAGAGCAATTATCAAAAGAATGTCCGCCATATCTGTTTGACAGATCCCATCAGGCGCCTGAAGAATCTGACCTCACAGACTCGCTCTCTGTCTCTGTCTAAATGGGAGGAGAGACATAGTTGGGCATTTAAATGCTTCTTTCACAAACATTTTTCTCATCCCTTCGCTGAGTTCATGGTATAATGTCACAATGCAAGCTGTCTTTTAGGAGCATAAAGACTTTTCATATCACTTTTGAACTGAACCATGGCAGCTGATCAGCACGCTCGCATAAATAAAAACTACAGCCCAGCTATCTTTCAACAACAAAAATAGAAATTGGCTTCATCATCATTCTGATTCTCCTCCAAGGAGGGCAGAAGCCCTTTCCCTCTAGAGCCAGCCTGTTAACTGTAGCTGGTGCTCTCTGCCAGGCTGTCTCTGCCAGGCTGTCTGTGCCGTGTTGGGGAGTGGAGGTTGGTTCAGGCCCTGAGACAGGGGTTATTACTGTCACTGTAACCTTGGCCAGTCAGTCACACTACCTAACATTAACAGCAGTATGCTGGCCCTCCTGCAGCTATCTGCATCTATAATATATCCTCTACACGCTCTCTCTGTCTTCACTCCCTCTGTGTGTATGCGCGCGTGCATGCGTACGTGCGTGTTCCCTGCTGCGCTGAGACTTGAACCTGCTGTTGAAAAGACATGAACTGCATAATTATCATGTTCTCTCCACTTCTGAAAGACTCTTTTAAGTATTCGCAAGATTCCACATACTATAATTATTTTCAACCCAGGACAGCTGTGTACAGTATTCCTGTCATGTATACAGTGCATTCGGAAAGTATTCAGACCCCTTCACTTTTTCCACATTTTGTTACGTTACAGCCTTATTCTAAAATGGATTACATAATTTCTTCCCTCATCAATCTACACACAATACCCCATAATGACAAAGCAAAAACAGAAATAGCTTTCAGTATTCAGACCCTTTACTATGAGACTCGAAGGTGCATCCTGTTCCCATTGATCATCCTTGAGATGCTTCTACAACTTGATTGGAGTCTACCTGTGGTAAATTCAAGTGATTGGACATGATTTGGAAAGGCACACACCTGTATATTTAAGGTCCCACAGTTGACAGTGCATGTCAGAACAAAAACCAAGCCATGAGGTCAAAGGAATTGTAGAGCTCCGAGACAGCATTGTGTTGAGGCACAGATCTGGGGAAGGGTAGCAAAACATTTCTGCAGCATTTGAAGGGCCCCAAGAACAAAGCGGTCTACATCATTCTTAAATGGAAGAGGTTTGGAACCACCAAGACTCTTCCTAGAGCTGGCCGCCCAGCCAAACTGAGCAATCAGGGGAGAAAGACCTTGGTCAGGGAGGTGACCAAGAACCATATGGTCACTTTGCCAGAGCTCCAGAGTTCCTCTGTGGAGATGGGAGAACCTTCCAGAAGGACAACCATCTCTGCAGCGCGCCACCAATCAGGCCTTTATGGTAGAGTGGCCAGACGGACGCCACTCCTCAGTAAAAGGCACATGACAGCCAGCTTGGAGTTTGACAAAAGGCACCTAAAGGACTCTGACCATGAGAAACAAGATTCTCTGGTCTGATGAAACCAATATTTATCTCTTTGGCCTGAATGCCAAAGCGTCACATCTGGAGGAAACCAGGCACTGCTCATCACCTGGCCAATACCATCCCTACGGTGAAGCATGGTGATAGAAGCAACATACTGTGGGGTTGTTTTTCAGCAGCAGGGACTGGGAGACTAGTCAGGATTGATGGAAAGATGAATGGAGCAAAGTACAGCGAGATCCTTGATGAAAACCTGCTTCAGAGTACTCAGGACTTCAGACTGGGGTGAAGGTTCCCCTTCCAACAGGACAACAACCTTGGCTGTGCACAACACTCCCCATCCAACCTAACAGAGCTTGAGAGGATCTGCAGTGACGAATGGGATAAATTCCCCAAATACATTTACATTTTAGTCATTTAGCAGACACTCATACCAAGAGTGACTTACAGGATCAATTAGGGTTAAGTGCCTTGCACATCAACAGATTTTTCACCTTGTCGGCTTTCGGTTACTGGCCCAACACTCTTAACCACTAGGCTACCTGGAATGTTGGCATAATACAAGCTTGTAGCGTCATACTCAAGAAGAATCTAAGCTGTAATTGCTGCCAAAGGTGCTTCAACAAAGTACTGAGTAAAGGGTCTGAATACTTATGTAAATGTAATATTTCAGTTGTTTATTTTTATTGAATTAACTAAAAATAAAAATGAAACTGTTTATGCTTTGACATTATGGGGTATTGTGTGTAGATTGATGAGGGGAAAAACACATTTTAGAATAAGGCTTTAATGTAACAAAATTTTGGAAAACTGAAGGGGTCTGAATGCTTTCCGAATGCACTGTATGTAAGAGTAGAAGAGTAGAAGAGGGACTGACTGTACTGTGATTAGCAGGCCTCAGAAGTAGCTGTGTATCTATATCGCAGCAATGTACTGTACAGAACAGTAGAGGGGGATCCCACCACATTACCCCTCCTGTAATAACCACCATTTGTCACCATTACAGGAAGCTGTTGACAGCTGCTGGGGTTGTCAGGGCAACGCTATCCCTCTCCCAGAACCTTCCCACCAAACAATTGTCTGCATACTGTACTAAGCACACAGTAGAAACACATACACGGACGATAAGTTAGTGCACACACATACAGATTTACACAGACACATCACATTTTCTCAAGCTACAGTATATGTTCCTCTCTCTTACCTGGTTGAGCTTACATTTTGGGAACAGTGGAAGGCAAGTTAGACGATCTAACATTGAACCCAGCCATGTAGTGTAGATGTACATTATGTATGCAGAGTTGAGTGAGTAACAGTTTCTCTACATGGTGATAATCAGGAGCAACATCCCTCTCTTCATTAACTAGTCACAGTAGCCTGGGGCTAATGACTCACTCTTTCACTCCATATGTATGTACGCCTGCGTGGAGGATAAAGATGTCATATTCTGCCTGACTGAACACACACTACTGCTATTAACTTTGGATGGACGTTTAACATTGTCCCAGTGACAAGACAATAATAGTTTAACTAACGATGTCCTGGAGCAAGAGACTGTATCAATCACTCACTACTGTCTGTTGTTGGTCATTGCACGGCATGTTTTAAATTCATATGTAACATTCATATATTGATATATCAAGGCATTAAAAATGATTTTAAAAACAAATCAATTATCATCTACAGTACAACCCCATGACAAGAGCAGGCCGAGACGATGTTCCCTAGATACAAGAATTGCGAAAATAGGGTCACACACACGTACACAGACACACACAGTAGTGGCTTAAGGGCATGACGATGTTGTGATGAGCACAACTGTCTCAATGCCCACACTGCTCATTAGGACTCACTTAAAGCAGCTCCGTGCTGTCTGCTACACACAGTCCTACTGTACTGAAGCAGTTTGTATTGAAGCTAAGGTTTCTATGTTTTGGAGCTGAGGTTCTTTGGTTCTTTTGCTCTTTCATGGCCAACTCACACGCATGCAAACATACAAAAGCGCCACGTGTCTGGATGTGACTACAGGCTCGTTTCAGCCTCTTTTCTTCAGAAATGAACAGGGGCCATTGGGCCATGGTGAGTGACTGTGCGTCCTAATTGGCCAGTGTTAGACTCAAGTCATTAAGCCACTGATGGCTGTGCATTTACAATGCTATCATTGGCTTCTCCCTGGCCAATGCTAAATGGCCCCAGTGTTGGGCCTCAGCTGTATACCTCATGAATATGTATAGTATTCCCCTCTCAGCTGCACTGATGTGAAACCTTTGTGCATAGGGCTACCGCACCACACTGGCAAGCATTAAGGAAGCTATCATTATCTATTCAATTACTATCTATGATCTGAACACCCAAAATGATGCCACATTTGGAAACAAATGAGCTTTCTATGCACATGACAAACAAGTGGGCCTCTCTCCAGAGAGAGAGAGAGAGAGAGAGAGAGAGAGGGGGGGGATTCCAAACACACACAAACACCTGTCCACTTTCATGTCCAAACTGTTTATTTGTTGTTGTTTTTACAAATTCTGTATTGTAAAATGTGATGTCAATGCAACCTCTGATAACCAGTGAAGCCGCCTCTAGCTAAACCTCTTAACACACCTATGCAAATCCAACTCAGCTAAGTGAGATAAGATATAAATATTCAGTGGAGAATCTTTTATTCCTTGCGATGTTTTATTTGTGCTTCCCATGACTGGGTTATTGTATTTTAATGTGTGTATATACACACTACATGGCCAAAAGTACGTGGACAACTGCTCGTCGACCATCTCATTCCAAAATCATGGGCTTAATATTGAGTTGGTCCCCCTTTGCTGCTATAACAGCCTCCACTCTTCTGGGAAGGCTTTCACTAGATGTTGGAACATTGCTGCGAGGACTTGCTTCCATTCAGCCACAAGAGCATTATTAAGACTGGCTCGTTGTCGGCGTTCCAATTCATTCCAAGGTGTTCAATGGAGTTGAGGTCAGGGCTCTGTGCAGGCCAGTCAAGTTCTTGCACACCAATCTCGACAAACCATTTCTGTATGGACCTCGCTTTGTGCACGGGGGAATTATCATGCTGAAAGGGCCTTCCCTAAACTGTTGCCACAAAGTTGGAAGCACAGAATCATCTAGAATGTCATTGTATGCTGTAGCATTAAGATTTCCCTTCACTGGAACTAAGAGGCCTAGCCTAAACCATGAAAAATAGCCCCTTACCATTATTCCTCCTCCACCAAATGTTATAGCTGGCACGATGCATTCGGGCAGATAGTGTTCTCCTGGAATCCGCCAAGCCCAGATTCGTCCGTATGACTGCCAGATGATGAAGTGTTTCCACTGCTCCAGAGTCCAATGGCAGCGAGCTTTACACCACTCCAGCCGACGCTTGATATTGCGCATGGTGATCTTAGGCTTGGGTGCAGCTGCTCGGCCTGTGAGAACTTGAGAACTGAACAATATCCATGTTTTGGAGAATGGTCGGTGGAGAAAATGGTCGGTGGAGAAGCCAGCTACGACCCGGTCCGTTTTGTTTCATGTTTGTGACCTCATGAAATGCAATACAGCCACATTACCATAACTCTTTGTGTCTAATTATTGTGTAAAATGAATGAGTAAAGATGAAACTATTTGTGAAATTATGTAATTATGTTAATGTGAGAGAATTGTATTCAATTTAAAGTTGAACTAAGTCATTGGCCCGTCCCCATGAGCACAGACATTGATCTGGCGTCATGGAATAGCCGTTTTCTACTGTTCCGAATAAAAATCCCACCTGAAGAAATCCTTGAGACCATGCGTACCTCAATCACCAAGGGGGAAAAGGTTGGAGTAAAGACCACAAAAACCTTAGTATAAGCTAAGGTTGTAATGGTTGTTGAATTCCTAACCATACCACGTCGAGCATTGGCTACAAGGGTGGAAATGGTTCAACTCTAAGACTATCGATCCCAACAGAATAAGAGCAAATCTTCGATACTAATTACTAGTCTGCAGCTAGAAATTGTGTCAACCTGGAATGCGAAGACCGACAACCGCCGAAACATCTATTCTATAAGAACATTTCTGAATGGTACTCTGAAGTATACATTCTAACCACGAAATACTTCAGGGAAGCAGAGAGACGCTTGGATGAACTTTCCAACAGAAAGACGGACGATTCCAACAGAGATCACAACGACACACTGAGCGTAAATAATTACAGTTTTTCTCAATTGCTAAAACACTAAAACCCATTGGCTTAACAAAGTTATCAGTTGCCTGGACTTATTTAGCTAATTATGCAGTCTGTTGTCAATACCTTAAACCATTTCACTTGGTAAAACACAATTTGCAGATCTCACTTAGACTTTTCAGCAAAACTCTAAACACATTTTCATTCTCAAAACACATTCTGCCCTCTAATGCACATGTCATTCATACTGGTAAACACAAGTGGCAACAATCAAATACAAATAGAGAACACATGTCATTGATTGAACACAACCACTCAAAATTGATTTAACCTGTTTCAAATGATGCGACACAACCAATATAAGCCAGTTCAGAGAGCAAACAGGTTGTTGAAGGTGGGAAGGAGAAAGTCTGAGAATGTTTCTTCTATCCAATGTGAGAGGACGAGTGCGTATGCGAGGTGTGCGATGAGGAGGGCAAGAAAGAGGAAGAGGACAAAGAGGAAGACAAAGAGTGGAAATATCTGATGAAATTCGAGCAACAGTTAAAGACCATGTTCTTGTCCATGGACCGACAATGAGGGAAGCAGGACTTAGAGTGCAACCCAATTTGAGCCAATTTTCTGAGTCCACCATAGTAAGGCCAGTCAGAGAAGAGAACAGGTACAGTGTACTACTGTATTTTTGTAACTGCAAATTTACTGTACTACACTATATGCAGCTGTTTCAATATACATTTGTAAAGTTAATCACTATGTATTGTACTGCATGAATATGTTTTGTAACTGCACAACTACTTTTTGTAGAATTGCAAGGCTGCCACATGCAGGTGGAAGGACAGCTATATTCACTCGGGAGCAAGAGGCCGTTATAGTTGGCATGGTCCTTCAAGATAATGCAATACGACTCAAATCCAGGAACGAGTGATACAAGACAACACACACTTCCAGGGAATCGACAGTGGGAGCATTTCCACAATTGACCGTGTCCTCCATCGTAACAGGATGCGAATGAAACAAGTATACAGAGTACCTTTTGAGCGCAACTCACCAAGGGTGAAAGAACTGTGAGCTCAGTATGTGCAAGTAAGTGTACATTCAGAAACATTTACTGTAATCCAGATGGTCTACAGTACTAACACAAACTATGTGAATGACATTACTCTTCAGTACATACAATGTATGTGAATTAGAAGCCTAATTGTACTCTACAGTATAGCACTGTCTCTATACGACTTACAAAATCCTACATACAGTATATTGTATCTCTACACAGACAATATTTGACTTGGAATCCTTGGACAGACCCCATGAGTTCATCTTTGTCGATGAAGCGGGCTTCAATCTAACAAAGAGGAGAAGGAGAGGCCGAAACACGATTGGACAGCGGCCATTGTTGAAGTTCCTGGTCAACGAGGTGGCAATGTCACAATCTGTGCTGCTATCAGTAACCATGGTGTTCTACATCACCATGTTGCACTCGGGCCATATAACACCCAGCACCTTCTAAGATTTATTGCCAATCTAAGATATATTTTATTTGAGCAGCAGGGTCAAGAGCTAAATGAGAATCCTATTCCCACCTATGTGATAGTGTGGGACAATGTCAGTTTCCACCGAGCTGCTCAGGTAAGGGAATGGTTTAACATCAATGGGCAGTTTATGTGTGTGTTCTTGTATGTGTTTATTTGAATGAGTGTGTATATGCATGTGTACAAACATCTGTACGGCATCAGCCTCAGGCAAACCAGCATTAGTTGTAAAAACACTGCCACTTAGTGTCATTCAAATGTACTTTTATTATGTTTTATTTAGACTTATTTTCCTTTATTTTTTGACCATCATTCTCTCTCTCACACAGCAACTCCACTCCCACTTACCAGCTTCCCTCAGCCCATCCCATCTATCTCTGCTGGCCACCCACTTCGAGTTTCTACGCAACATATATCTTTCAACTATGCTATGATGTTTAACGTACAATTTCAATCTATCTAATCAAATAGAATCTACAGATTGCGCGTTGAAGATAAATTATTTTACTTAGAGTATTAGTAATTGACTGACCCGGTCTCTCCAGATCTCCTAACAGTACTTTTTTAGGGTCAATTTTAGATCAATGCTATGCATTTTCAGCCATTCCTGAACCTGAGACCAGAAACAGGCTACCTGAGGGCAATACCAAAATAAATGGTCTATTGATTCTGTATCCTCACAACAAAATCTGCAGAGCTTCAATGATTTTACGCCCCAAATATGACATTTTTTGTTGGTGGCAAGAATTCTATATAATAATTTTAGCTGAAAAGCACGAAGTCTTGAAACTTGCGTTGTTTTATATATCAACTCATACATCCTGTACCATGGAATCGGTACATCAAACATCTCTTCCCAACAATTTTGCAATCTGTATGGCACAGTTGTCAACATCCTGGTCCTCAAATGAAACTGGTATACTTTCCTATTTATGCTATTTTTATTCCTCTGACAGTTTTGATTCTTTATATTAGGCAGACAGACCAGTTCCCTGCCTCCACCCGCCTCCATTTTTGGGGCAATGCTCAGGCAATAATCAATTGGTTGTACTCTTGGATTGAGCAGACCTTCCCATACAATTCTGATAACTCCATGAAGGACATAACTCTACCATTACAATTTACAATATAAGTTAAGAACAGAGAACCCTTTTCAAACATATTTCCCATAAATACAGGTATTTTATCAACCAGTACATTTGAGTTCAGCCATAATATTTGTTCTATCTTTTCAGGGAGATGAAATTAAAATTGTAGCCAGTTCTGCAATGCTTGTTTGAAAATGGCAGATACTTTGAAAAAAAGTATCATTTTCAATTAATCGAAAATGAGACATGGCTATCTACACAAATGCAGAAATGCCATTTTTAAACAATAGATGAGCTTTTCTTAGCAATCTACTTGAGAACCATTTAGGGTACATGTAAAACTTTTGAATAAGTGAAGCTTTTAGAGAGGTTTAGTGCTTTTATATTGAATCATCTCAATCCACCCTATTCATTATATAGACAGGCACGCTTGATCTTGTCTGGTTTAGCATCCCAGATAAAGTGAGATATTTTTTGCTCATATGAACAAATCATCAGGAGTAGGCAGCGCCATAAGTGAGTAAACTGAGATATGACTATAAGGAGTTAATCAGGGCAATTTTTCCATAAATAGATAGGTATTTACCTCTCCATGGTTGCAGGATCTTGACCATTTTTACAAGTTTTCTATTGAAATTCATTGTGGAGAGCTTATTTATATCTTTTGTGATATGAATACCAAGTATGTCTACTTCACCATCAGCCCATTTTATAGGTAAGCTGCAAAGTAATGTAAAATTGTATTTTTAAGGATCCAATATGTAATATTGTACACTTTAGTCCAGAGAGAACAGAAAAGTTATCTAGATCTTTAATGAGACATTGCAGGGATGTAGCTTGCGGACTTAACATAAAACTTGAGTCATCGGCATACATGGACACCTTTATTTTAAGCCTTAGATTTCTAATCCTCTAATGATGTTATTGGATCTGATTTTAATAGCTAGCATTTCGATGGCCTTAACGAATAGATATGGTGACCGCGGACACCCTTGTTTACCTCCTCTTGACAATTCAAAACTCTGAGAAGTAGCCAGGATTTACTATTTTACACCTGGGGTTGCTATACATTATTTTTACCAATTGTATAAGAGAATAACCGAAATTGAAAAAATCCAGGCATTTATAAATAAAATCCAGTCTTACTTTATCAAATTCCTTTTCAAAATCCGCTATAAATACCATTCCTGGCTTGTGTTTCATGATGTTCTATTATTTCTAGTAGTTGTCATATTATCTCCAATGTATCGTTCATGTAAAAAACCTGTCTGTTCAGGATGAACAATACCTGGTAAAACCCTAGCATTTTGCTAGTATTTTTGCATCACAACATTGAAGTGTAAGGGGCCTCCAGTTTTTTAGATAGACCGGGTCTTTATATTTGCCATCTGGGTCTTGTTTTAATAATGTTTTTTCCAGACTGAAAGGATTTAATAGCCTCAAAGTTCTTCGCACAGATCTTTCTGTACATTTGTTAGTTTTCCATTTTTTATATTATTTGGAAATAATTCCTTATCGTAATCTTCATTCAGTGGGAGAGGATGAGACGGAAAAGAGAACATCTGCCTACAATATTTAGCTTCCTCTTTTAAAATATAATTCAGAGAATCATAGATGACTCCGTATTCAATAACAAGTTTCTGCATATTATTTTTGTTAGCGTTCCTGTATTGGAGATTCAGGAATAATTTTGTGCATTTTTCTCCACATTCCATCCAGTTGGCTATATTTTTGTAATAGATTACATTAGATCGTTCTTGAATAAGTTCCTCAATGTCTTTTTCTTTTTCCTCTAACTTATTTTGTATCTCTGTAGTATTGTTTTCATTGCTATCTACCTGTACTATTAGTTCATGGATTTCCCTTGTTAGTCTTGTTTCTTTAGCCAGAAACTGCTTTTTTATTATTGATGCATTTTGAATTGAAAGTACATTTTAAAGGTATCCCAAACAATAAGGGGATTTTCTGAACCTATATTATACTGGAAAACTTCAGTTGTAAATTCTTTGTCTTCGTTAAAAATAAGTTGTCCTCCAGTAAACTTTGATTAAATTTCCAATATCCCCGTCCACGTGGAAAATCTATGAGTTATGTGAATGCCAATTAGATGATCTGTCTCATATTAAAACTGTTTTAATCTTTGATGCAAGAGAGAAAAACACAAGAAAGTAGTCAAGACAACTAGCTTAATTAAGTCTCCTCCATGTATATCTCACTAGGTCGTGTTTTTTTTAGTCTCCAAATATGCACTATTTCTAATGTGTCCATAATATCTGTGATTTCCTTAAGGGCATGGTGATGATAGTTTGTAGAGTGATTACCTTTACGGTCCATTGAGGTACTTAACACTGTCTCCTACCATAATGATTAGATAATTTGTTGCATGTAAGTTCAATAAATTGGTATAAATGTTCTCGAAGAAGTGTGGATAATCCTGATTTGGACCAGATAGATTAATGAGCCAAATCTCTTTTTTGTCCACTTTCATATTCAAAAGGATCCACCTTCCTTGCGAATCATTCCTGATTATTTGCACATTCAGATCGACATTTTTGTTAATATCATCACGCCCTTTGAGTTCCTTGGTCCATGACAGAAAATTATTTCACCACCCCATTCCTTTTTCCACGCAACTTCATCTAAGGATGTAGTGAGTTTCCTGTAAACAGTATATGTTATATTCCTTTTCTTTTAGCCATGTAAAGATTGATCTTCTTTTATTATAATCTGCTCACTGTTACAATTATAACTAGCTATACTTATTTCATCCCTTACCATAACTAGATACTATTCTCAGGCTAAATTGGCCATAATTAGTGCTTGTGAAGTTACTGCCACCAGAGGTATTATGAAGGTCAAAACTAGAGCTTTCAAATATCTGATATTTAGAATTCAAGAAATAGGTTCTAGCAATATTTGTTTATTTCCTTGCCTGTTTCCCTGTGAGCCAACGCCACAGATGTTAAAAAATTGAGACAAATTATGTGTGTAACAAATCTGAGTAGGTTGATGTGTATGATATTGGATATGATATAATGAGAGTGTGTGTGATGTCTGTATAAGAGTAAGACTATAATGTGTGATGTCCAAATAAATAATAACTCTGCCAATTTGCATGTTTGAGTGTCTGTGTGTAACATGTAGTGCATATAGCCTTGTAATCCGTATCGTATCACCATCATAGTTGCATCATAATTACCTTTAACATAATTGACAAACACATCCCAGCATTTCCATAGCAATTGACGTTCCACATGATCATGAAAGAGACCTTGCATTACTCTAGCGACAGCTTCACTACAGTACAAATGTATTCCGTACAATATGTTATTATTCCCCAATGCCCCTATTTTGATATCGTCCCCTTGCTTGTTGTAAGCATATACAGTGGAGCAAAAAAGTATTTACTAAACCACCAATTGTGCAAGTTCTCCCACTTAAAAAGATGAGAGAGGCTTGTAGTTTTCATCATAGGTACACTTCAACTATGACAGACAAAATTTGTTTATTTTTTCTCCAGAAAATCACATTATAGGATTTTTAATGAATTTATTTGCAAATTATGGTGGAAAATAAGTATTTGGTCAATAAAAAAAGTGTATCAATACTTTGTTATATACCCATTGTTGGCAATGACATAGGTCAAATGTTTTCTGTAGCTGGTATTTTGGCCCATTCCTCCATGCAGATCTCCTCTAGAGCAGTGATGTTTTGGGGCTGTTGCTGGGCAACACGGACTTTCAACTCCCTCCAAAGATTTTCTATAGGGTTGAGATCTGGAGACTGGCTAGGCCACTCCAGGACCTTGAAATGCTTCTTATGAAGCCACTCCTTCGTTGCCCATGCGGTGTGTTTGGGATCATTGTCATGCTGTAAGACCCAGGCACGTTTCATCTTCAATGTCCTTGCTGATCCTTTACACGGATCAGTCGTCCTGGTCCCTTTGCAGAAATACAGCCCCAAAGCATGATGTTTCCACCCACATGCTTCACAGTAGGTATGGTGTTCTTTGGATGCAACTCAGCATTCTTTGTCCTCCAAACACGACGAGTTGAGTTTTTACCAAGAAGTTCTATTTTGGTTTCATCTGACCATATGACATTCTCCCAATCTTCTTCTGGAACATCCAAATGCTCTCTAGCAAACTTCAGACGGGCCTGGACATGTACTGGCTTAACCTCTTCGAGATAGGGGGCGCTCTTTTAATTTTTGGATAAAAAACGTTCCCGTTTTAAACAAGATATTTTGTCATGAAAAGATGCTCGACTATGCATGGAATTGACAGCCTTGGAAAGAAAGAACTCTGACGTTTCCAAAACTGCAAAGATATTATCTGTGAGTGCCCCAGAACTAATGATACAGGCGAAACCAATATGAAGTTTCATACAGGAAATGCCCCAGATTCTGAAGGTGCTGTGTTCCAATGTCTCCTTATGTGGCTGTGAATGCGCCAGGAATGAGCCTGTGCTTTCTGTCGTTTCCCCCCATTGTCTGCAGCATTGTGACGTGTTTGTAGGCATATCATTGGAAGATTGACCATAAGAGACTACATTTACCTGGTGTCCCGCCCGGTGTCCTGTGTCGAAATTATTGCGTAATCTGTAGGTCCATGCGCGTTCCATTTCTTCAGAAGAGAAAGTCAACTGCCACAATGGATTTTATCATCGATAGATATGTGAAAAACACCTTGAGGATTGATTCTAAACATCGGTTTGCCATGTTTCTGTCGATATTATGGAGTTAATTTGGGAAAAAGTTCGCGTTTTAATTATTATTATTTTTTTCCTTACCCAAACGTGATGAACAAAACGGAGCGATTAGTCGACACAAATAATATTTTTTGTAAAAACGGAACATTTGCTATCTAACAGAGTCTCCTCATTGAAAACATCTGAAGTTCTTCAAAGGTAAATTATTTTATTTGAATTCCTTTCTGTTTTTTGTGGAAAATGTTGCATGGTGAAAGAGAGGCATAATAATAATAATAATAATACTATGCTAGGCTATCAATACTGTTACATATTTTGAAAATCTGAGATGACAGTGTTGTTAACAAAAGGCTAAGCTTGAGAGCAAATATGAATTTAATTTCATTTGCGATTCATTTGCGATTTTCATGAATAGTTGTGTTATGCCAATGAGCTTGCGGATAGATTTACACAATCCTTTTCGTAGCTAAACGTGATGCAGAAAACGAAGCGATTTGTCCTAAACAAATAATCGTTCTGTCAGGATTTGGCCAGGGTTGTTGATCCCGGTGGACTCTCTTGTGGAATTCTGTTTTTTGTTCTTGTTTGTTTGTTTTTGAGTATATTTTTAGGCTTTTTGTGCTATACCTTCCACCTTTTTATTTTTTATTTTACCTTTATTTAACCAGGCAAGTCAGTTAAGTACACATTCTTATTTTCAATGACGGCCTGGGAACAGTGAGTTAACTGCCTGTTCAGGGGCAGAACAACAGATTTGTACCTTGTCAGCTCAGGGGTTTGAACTCACAACCTTCCGGTTACTAGTCCAACGCTCTAACCACTAGGCTACGCTGCCGCCCCACCTTGTGGATTTACCTTTTTGTCTTGGAGGATTACCTTTGTTCTTGTGGAATTCCTTTTGAGGTTGTGGAGTTACATGTTTTCCTGAAGAACTTCACTTTTTACTTCATTAAATACACCATCTCAAGTACTGCTGTGTCTGCCTCATCTTCTGGGTTCTGCCAACTATTCGTGGCTCAGTTGGTTAAGTGACTGTTTCTCACTCCGGAGACCCGGGTTTGTAACCGGGTCCTGACACTTTCAGGAAAAACTGAACATTTGCTATCTGAGAGTCTCCTCATTGAAAACATCTGAAGTTCTTCAAAGGTAAATGATTTTATTTGAATGCTTTCCTGGTTTTTGTGAAAATGTTGCCTGCTGAATGCTAACGCTAAATGCTACATTAGCTATCGATACTGTTACACAAATGCTTGTTTTGCAATGGTTGAGAAGCATATTTTGAAAATCTGAGATGACAGTGTTGTTAACAAAAGGCTAAGCTTGAGAGCAAATAGATTAATTTCATTTCATTTGCGATTTTCATGAATAGTTAACGTTGCATTATGGTAATGAGCTTGAGGCTGTAGTCACGATACCAGATCCGGGATGGCTCGACGCAAGAAGTTAAGCAGGGGGACACGTCTGGCACTGCAGGATTTGAATCCCTGGCAGCGTAGTGTGTTACTGATGGTAGGCTTTGTTACTTTGGTCCCAGCTCTCTGCAGGTCATTCACTAGGTCCCCCCGTGTGGTTCTGGGATTTTTTCTCACCGTTCTTGTGATCATTTTGAGCCCACGGGGTGAGATCTTGCGTGGAGCCCCAGATCAAGGGAAATTATCAGTGGTCTTGTATGTCTTCCATTTCCTAATAATTGCTCCCACAGTTGATTTCTTCAAACCAAGCTGCTTACCTATTGCAGATTCAGTCTTCCCAGCCTGGTGCAAATCTACAATTTTGTTTCTGGTGTCCTTTGACAGCTCTTTGGTCTTGGCCATAGTGGAGTTTGGAGTGTGACTGTTTGAGGTTGTGGACAGGTGTCTTTTATACTGATAACAAGTTCAAACAGGTGCCATTAATACAGGTAACGAGTGGAGGACAGAGGAGCCTCTTAAAGAAGTTACAGGTCTGTGAGAGCCAGAAATCTTGCTTGTTTGTAGGTGACCAAATACTTATTTTTCACCATAATTTGCAAATAAATTAATAAAAAATCCTACAATGTGATTTTCTGGATTTTTTTTTCTTCTCATTTAGTCTGTCATAGTTGAAGTGTACCTATGATGAACGTTACAGGCCTCTCATCTTTTTAAGTGGGAGAACTTGCACAATTGGTGGCTGATTAAATATTTTTTTGCCCCAATGCATAAACTTGTAGACAAATACATAAAAAGATAGACAAACAATAAACACATTAAATGATAAAACAGTTCATGACGAGAGAGAGAGAAGAGAAGAGAAGAGAAAAGAGAGAGTGAGAGAAGAGAGCGAGATCAGGTGTGTGTGCGTATGTATAAGTCCGTATATGTAAGCAAGCATGTAGTTGAGTATGTGTGTGTTCATATCCACTTCATAATGTTCAGATATTTTAAACAGTTCCCATACCTTCTTTTTTTTCATAACCTGAAGTCCCTGTAGAATTTAGTACAGCCACTGTGTTATGGAGCTGTCTCGGAATAGCTGTCCATCTATAAAGAGTTTGTCCACAATGATAAAGGCACGCTTACCGTTCTCTCTTTGTTGTCTTTGTACCCGATACAGTCTCTTACGACGTTCGTTTATCTCCTTTGGAAATTGGTCATTGAGACCGAATTTGGTCCCTTTAAGCTCCCTTCCTCTGCTTTTGATCAGCTCCTTTTGTTGGTAGTGTTCAAACTTTGATCAGTCGGGGACCCTTGGTCTTGTCGCTCCAAGTCTGTTTACTCGGTGGAAAGCCACCTTGTTTACAGTCTCTATAGGAAGTTTCAAATGGGGATTTCATGAATTCTCTGATTGCGCCCTCTGGATTATTGGATGCGTCCTCAGGTATACAAGAAAAAAAATGATTTTCACGCATGCTAAGACTTTATATGTCTAGTAGCGTCTCCTTCATCACCCTGTTTTCCCTGAGTAGACAATCCATGTTGGAATCGTGTATTTTTACCTTGGCTGTGAGTGTCTTGTTTTCTGGTTGGAGCTTGAGAATTTCACTCCAAACTCCCCCTCAGCCCTGCTACCTCCTCACACAACTGTTCTATTGTTGCATGGATTCCAGCCCTGCTACCTCCTCACACAACTGTTCTATTGTTGTATGGATTCCAGCCCTGCTACCTCCTCACACAACTTTTCCATTGTTGCATGGATTCCAGCCCTGCTACCTCCTCACACACCTTTTCCATTGTTGCATGGATTCCAGCCCTGCTACCTCCTCACACAACTTTTCTATTGTTGCATGGATTCCAGCCCTGCTACCTCCTCACACAACTTTTCTATTGTTGCATGGATTCCAGCCCTGCTACCTCCTCACACAACTTTTCTATTGTTGCATGGATTCCAGCCCTGCTACCTCCTCACACAACTTTTCCATTGTTGCATGGATTCCAGCCCTGCTACCTCCTCACACAACTTTTCTATTGTTGCATGGATTCCAGCCCTGCTACCTCCTCACACAACTTTTCTATTGTTGCATGGATTCCAGCCCTGCTACCTCCTCACACAACTTTTCCATTGTTGCATGGATTCCAGCCCTGCTTCCTCCACATAACTTTTCCATTGTTGCATGGATTCCAGCCAGAGCACTAGCCTCTACATCAATGGTAAGTAAATCATCCGTGTCTGTAAATGAATCTGTTTTTCTTTTTTTGTCGGGTTAAAGTTATTTTGTAAAGCTGTTGGTACTCGTCGATTTCCCTCAGGATCTGCTTGGTATCCAGATTGGCTCTATACTGCAACCAGTTGTTTTACGAAAAGATAACAATGAGTCTTTTCCACGACGACAGGTGTCTGTAGAACGGCCAGCTAGCACTCGCGGAATCCACGCAAAAAAAAGCAACACAAACTTGCAGTCCCAGCCGTAAAGGCTAACCGCGTTGTGGAGTCCTTAATAACAAAACTTTAGTTCGGATTTAAATCGATTTAATGAAAAAGTTTCAATTTAAACAACAAACCGAGTGTAGACAGTACAGTGAGTGTCCTGTCGTGCGCTGTGATGACGTCTCTCGTAACACGACAGTGTTTTAGTAAATAAACAAAACAAATAATGCTCCTACATGAAACCGAGGCAATAACACCTGAGGAATGAACCAAGAACCAAAGGAAGATAATCAAGGAGGTGATGGAGTCCAGGTGAGTGTCATGAGGCGCAGGTGTGCTTGACGATGGTGACAGGTGTGCGGGATAATCAAAAGCCTGATGACCTAGAGGCCGGAGAGGGAGTATACGTGACAGTACCCCGGCTCCAGCCGCAGGACGCCGACAAAGGGGACGAACCCGGGGATCAGGAGAGGACAGGTCATACCTGCTGAAGAACCTGTCACGCCGGCCGAGGCAGGGGAGCCTGTAGCCGCACCCGGACACAACGTCATTCCCACCGAAAAAAACCAAGAGGCGCTGGTGTGCTTGACGATGGTAACAGGTGTGTGGGATAATCAGCAGCCTGATGACCTAGAGGCCGGAGAGTGACAGTGTTTATTTTTGTTCAGTGTAGTTTGGGTATAATGTGCATATTTATGTTGTAATAGAGACCAAGGTCTTCCCTGTCAAAATAAAGGTTCCAGAAAACATTTCAAAAGATGTCTGTACTCCTATAATGTAGTTGCCTTTGACTTCCCATTGGCCTCCTCCCAGTATAGACTGGTCTTAGGTAAATCTAGTGTTCATTGGCATTTCATGGTAATTTGTGGAGGCAAGCGGAGGGAGCAGGCAATGGGCAGCACGGTAAGTAAAACAGAAGGACAAGGGAAGGATTAGATAATCAAACAGTGTGCCACTTTAAATAATCTCTGGCTCCTTTGGGAGAGGTGAGACTCAAAGCCCAGGCCATTCTGCTTTAATTGTCTGATTCTCCCTTCATTATGGTTAAGGGCCTCCGTAATTCAGCTACCATTAAACATTCAGGAGCCAGACAGAAAGAGAGAGGGGGGGGGGCGAGTGAGCGGAGAAAGGGAAAGTGAGAGAAGGAGAGGCAGAGAGAAGACACTGTGTGAAGACATCCCTCCGTGTTCTACCTCACTCGCTCTAGCTCTTAACAGCAGGCATATTAAGCTGGGAATCTTTTATATGAACAGCTGCTGATCTTTTATATGAACAGCTGCTGATCTTTTATATGAACAGCTGCTGATCTTTTATATGAACAGCTGCTGATATTTTATATGAACAGCTGCTGCCTGATTGATGCAGTTCAACATGCATATGTTCTACTGAGATAAAACAATCACAACCACTTGTATCATGTAAACTGGCTTTTGACTTTTTAAGAAACCTTTTACGCTAGAGTAAAGATACTGTATGATGCTGCAGGGGAGTTGCTTTAGTTGATGACCTGAAACAGTTTCAAATAAAAATAATAATAATAATAATAATATATGCCCAAAAAAGAGACTTACAGTCATGTGTGCATACATTTATAGTGGTCCCGGGATCGAACCCACTACCCTGACCATGCTCTCAACTGAACAGAAGGACCACTAAAAGGAATGAAACAAACCAAAAAAGAGCAAGTGTGTGTAATTATAGTGTTCAGCCTGACCACCTCTCAATAAAGCAGGACGTGTGAAGTGAACACAGTCTCAGTCACTCACTCACCTCACCTCACCTCACCTCACCTCACCTCACCTCACCTCACCTCACTCACTCACTCACTCACTCACTCACTCACTCACTCACTCACTCACTCATAGATAATAACCAAAGGTTCCAAAGGAAAATAAATAAATATGGGTTGTATTTACAATGGTTTTTGTTCTTCACTGGTTGCCCTTATCTTGTGGCAACAGGTCACAAATCTTGCTGCTGTGATTGAACACTGGTATTTCACCCAATAGATATGGGAATTTATCAAACTTTGATTTGTTTTCTAATTCTTTGTGGGTCTGTGTAATCTGAGGAAGATATGTGTCTCTAATATGGTCATACATTTGGCAGGAGGTCAGGAAGTGCAGCTCAGTTTCCACTCTTCTCTTGAGAGCCAGGTCTGCCTCACTGAGTCTGTATATAGTCAAAGCTTTTGGGTCAGTCAGAGTGGTCAGGTATTCTGCATCTGTGTACTCTCTGTTTAAGGCCAAATAGCATTCTAGTTTGCTCAGTTGTTTTGTTAATTCTTTCCAATGTGTCAAGTAATTATCCTTTTGTTTTCTAATGATTTGGTTGGGTCTAATTGTGTTGCTATCCTGGAGCTCTGTGGAGTCTGTTTGTGATTTTGAACAGAGCCCCAGGACCAGCTTGCTATGGGGACTCTTCTCCAGGTTCATCTCTCTGTAGGTGATGGCTTTGTTATGGAAGGTTTGGGAATCTCTTCCTTTTAGGTAGGTTGTAGAAGGTTGTAGAACGGCTCTTTTCTGGATTTTGATCATTTGCGGGTATCGGCCTAATTCTGCTCAGCATGCATTATTTGGTGTTTTACGTTGTACACTGAGGATATTTTTTGCAGAATTCTGCATGAGATTTACTGTCAGGGCCCAGGTCTGGCTGAATCTGTGCAGAAGATCTAGGTGTTGCTATTGGCCCTCCTTGGTTGGTGACAGAAGCATCAGATCATCAGCAAACAGTAAACATTTCACTTCAGATTCTGGTAGGGTGAGGCCGGGTGCTGCGGACTGTTCTAGTGACCTCGCCAATTTGTTGATATATATGTTGAAGAGGGTGGTGCTTTAGGGCAACAGGTAGCCTAGTGGTTAGAGAGTTGGACTTGTAACCAGAAGGTTGCAAGATCGAATCCCTGAGCTGACAAGGTAAAAAGTTATCATTCTGCTCCTGAATAAGGCAGTTAACCCACTGTTCCTAGGACTTCATTGAAAATAAGAATTTGTTGTTAACCTCTATGTGCACTGAACCTGTTAGCACGATGAATTTAAACAGCATATGGTGATCGCTAAATAAATAGTCATATCAAACATTCATAAAATACAAGTGTCTCACATGTTTCAAAAGCCTAGAATCTTGCTAATCCAGCTGCGTTGTCAGATTAAAAAGGATTTAGTGCAAAAGAATGCGATTATCTGAGGATAGAGCCCCATAAAAAAACAACTATTTCAACCAGCACAGGCGTAACAAAATCACAAACTGCAATAAAGTAAATAGTTTACCTTTGACGATCTTCCTCTGTTTGCAATTCCAATGCTCAGTGTTACACAATGAATGGTCTTTTGTTTGATAAAATCCATTTTTATAGCCTAACACGAAACATTTTGTTGGAAGACCAACCCATGAGTAAACTCCGGCGTAAAGAGGTTAATTCGCCATTAAAGATTCATACCGGAAGGAGCCACACATGTTACACACAGAATTGTTTTGGTAAAGCGCATCTTCAGCTGTTTATATATCAATCAGTATGGCAACTAAGTCAGGGAAAGCTAAATCTAAGACTAGATATACAGATGTACGCAAAATTTTAGAAGAAATTGATAGGGAAAGTGAGACAGAGATTGTTGGAGGATGATTCATTTAGCGATTCCCAAATGGAGGAATATTTTTTGAACAGAGAGGACATCGTTTTGGAGAGGTAAGTTCTTCTCATGCTAATGCCGTTGTTTGAAATTAATAATATAAAATATTATTTGTGAAATGAAATAGCCTATTTGAGGCTGTTGAGGGGAGGGCAGGCCCACAACAATGGCCAAAGTGAAATGGAGACAGTAGATACAGCTGGTCTGTTGTAATATAATAAAGACAGTAGATCTAGCTGGTCTTTCATAATATACATGAGACAGTAGATCTAGCAGGTCTGTAATAATATATTCAACCTTATGTTCCCTGTACTCTATATATATCTGTGTATTATACCTGTTGATACAGGGCTCATATGTGAAACTATTCGAACGGAATATTTTCTTTCACAGTGACACTGACTCCGAATGGGAGCCCCCAGTACCAAGGTGTCCATCCCCCACTGAAGCTGGTTCATCCAGCTCCTGCCACAAGTGGTGTACATCTGCACAAATTTATTTCTGCAGGCATGGATGTGTCTCAGGGCCAAAAGGCGTCGCTGTGTTCTTTGCAAAATGAAGTCCCCCATCATCTGTACCACATGCTTGGTGACCCTCTGCTTTACAGCAGAAAGAGAATGCTATGGCACCTGGCATCAGCAGCAAAATATGGTGTAGAGGACTGAGGGTCTTCCAAATATTGAAAGTGTTATTTTGTAAATGTAGATTTTTTTCCATGTTTTTTCTCCATTTTTTTTGGGGGGGTGTTAGAATACCATTTTGGTATTTTGTATATAGTTATTCCATTCAAAATCTATAACTTCACCAATTTGGCCACTTGGGTACATTTGGGCTACTTGTGTGGGACACCTGGGTGACTTTATGATAAATGTCATATAGCACACTCATTTTGGAAGGTACTGTTGCCCTCTTATGTTTTTAATTGAAATTGTCCCCATCATCCTATCTGAATGTTTGTTTTGTCTTGTAAATTTTAAAGATGATGATACAACAATAAAAATGAAAAAAAAAAAAAGTATGCTTTTTTCACTGTATTATCTAAACCAGATCTATTGTGTTATATTTTCCTACATTCAATTCACATTTACACAAAATTGAAAAAAGTAGGGGGGTAGCTGTAAGACGGTAACTATTTGCTTAGTTAAATAAATAAAATATAAATTAAGCTGCAACCCTGTCTCATCCCACAGCCCTGTGGACAGAAATGTGTGTTTTTTGTTGTTTGTGTACATGGCTTTTATAATGTTGTATGTTTTTCCCCAAACACCACTTTCCATCAATTTGTGTAGCAGACCCTAATGCCAAATTGAGTCAAAGGCTTTTTTTAAATCAACAAAGTATGAGAAGACTTGGCCTTTGTTTTGGTTTGTTTGTTTGTCAATTAGGGTGAATAAGTGGTCTGTCGTATGGTAATTTGGTAAAAAGCCAATTTTACTTTTGCTCAGTACATTGTTTCATTGAGGACATGTATGAGTCTGCTGTTAATGATAATGCAGTGTATTTTCCCAAGGTTGCTGTTGACGCATATCCCACTGTAGTTATTGGGGTCAAATTTGTCTCCACTTTTGTGGATTGGGGTGATCAGTCCTTGGTTCCAAATATTGGGGAAGATGCCAGAGCCAAGGATGATGTTAAAGAGTTCAAGTATAGCCAATTGGAATTTGTTTCTGTATATTTTATCATTTCATTGAGGATGCCATCATCACCACAGGCCTTTTGGGGTTGGAGGGTTTGTATTTTGTCCTGTAGTTCATTCAATGTAATTCGAGAATCCAGTGGGTTCTGGTAGACTTTGATAGTTTATTCTCTCACTCTCTATGTCTCGCTCTCTCTAAGGGAGGGGAAGGCAGTGGGAGTTGCAAGGCAGGCCACTCTCATGCAAAGGTGGCCCTGTGTTGCCATGGTAACAGTTAGGACACAAGGTCAGGCTGCTTGTTCACTGAGGCCTAGACTCCTTCATTAGTCCAACCTCATCTTTATGGAAAACCGCACAGGTTTACACACACACACACACACACACACACACACACACACACACACACACACACACACACACACACACACACACACACACACACACACACACACACACACACACACACACACACACACACACACACACACACACACACACACACACACACACACACACACACACACACACACACACATATGCAAAGTACTGTATATATTGTGCCTCATTTCAACAGTGTTGATACAGGACTTGGGGGTTGATCAACATCATCCTTGGCTCTGGCATCTTCCCCAATATTTGGAACCAAGGACTGATTCTCATGATTCCTTTCTTCAACACCACCATTTTCACCATATGCTGCACTGTTAAATGAACCTCCCCTCCCCCTCTCTCTGTCATCAACCTCCCTTCCCCCTCTCTCTAGCTCCCTGAACCTTTCCCTTACCTCTACAGCTCCCCTCTCTTTCTACTTCACTTCCTGTCTCCCAGCCCCCACCACTCCTATTCCTCTCCCTGACCTCCATCCCTCTGGCGGATGAGAGGAGAAGAGTGTTAGCCTGCATTGGTCAGCCCTGCCACTCCACCTGAAGAATATCAATCAATGTTACTGCGAAGACAGAAAAGAACAGAGCTTCTCTCCTCTCTGGGTTCTCTTCCCTCTCTTTCTCTCTGTGTACAGTGTAAACATACTGTACAGTTCAGTGCTAATCAGAGTCATTCACTGAGAAAAGAATTCTCCATATATATTCAATGGGGTGCCATTGCAGTAGGCTCTGTCCATGTCATCTACTCTACTGTATTCTCAAACGATTACAACACAGTCTCACAAGTCTTGTCTGCTGTGCGGGGTAGTTGGCCAGTCATTTCTATATATCTATCACAAAAATAAATGTTTTTAAATCACTGTTGTTTTTCTCAAGGCCTTGGTTAGGATTGCATCCCTCCTCGGGGTCAGAGAGGCAAGGCGGATGGATATGCTGCTGACTCACATAAGCACTCAGAGACAGATAAATGTGAGTAGGATTATTTTTACGTCTTGTATAGCTAATTACTTTGAGGTGTGACTAATTAGGTTTAGGATGCAAACTCTGAGATGTCTCCAGCTATCACTCTAAACAACACAACCAGACAGATAGACAGGCAAAGAGATGGAGATGTCTGCCACCACTAACACAGTCACTGACATGTCAATCAAACATTGCAGCCCTCTTATGGAGATTATATAAGACTAATAATAGCGTTGGATTAAAAAATGTAAATTAGTCAAAAACCAGCAGCCCAGGCACCATGCATGCCACAGCACAGCCCCTCTGCTGTTGATATACAACACCAGTCTCCCCATTGACCCATCAGAGCCAGAGCCAGAGCCAGAGCCAGAGCCACAGCCACAGCCACAGCCACAGGCACAGCCACAGGCACAGCCAGAGCAAGCTAACATTGGGCTAAGAGGAAGGCAAGCAGCTGCTGTCTCAGTCTTATTGTGTTCCTGCTCTCTCTGTCCAAGACCCAGGCTGGCTAGCACGCCAGTATAAATCACAAAGAGCAATTAGTGCAGCATGTCCCCTTGCCCTCGTTAACCAGCAGGAGGGAACCCCATGTACATCATGCTCCACGGTGGCTGGAGACACGCCTCTAGTCTGGAGACACTCTAGATGGGTTGACTGGGCTGGAGCCTGCAGGGAGGATACATACACCATACTGTACAGATAGACAGGTTAGGTACCTCCATTACAAATCAATGCACCTTCAATGTAATCAACGTCCCACTATGAGGATGAGGATGATGTTGATGAGAGTGATACTTTAATAACAGTATCGGAAAAATTTAAATAATTAGTCCACTACTCAGTACCCATTATCTAAAATGATCTGAAAGTGAATTCCACAAGATGAATAAAATAATATAAACTGCTTAGGGAAATAGCCATCAACACCCTCATTTCCATACTGTTCTAAATTACCACAATCACCAGGGGAGCCTTTAACATATGACAGCCCCCACCCCCCCAACCATTGAAAAATCCCTCTTGCAAATAATGTCAAAATGAATGTAATTGATTTATATTGCGTTTTAGCTGTGATTGCCGCGGTAACAGTGGCTGTTGTGTCCAGGATAATTACGTGGTAATGAGGGTGTAATTGGCGGCGTCTGAGCGTGTGCAGTAGGGCTCAGAGCAAAGTGTGCTAGTGCTCAGGTGGCAAACCAAGGACTAGCCTTGTCTCTGGAACGAGACTGCCTGCAGGGCTACTCTACACACTGGGGCTGGGCAGACAGAGACAGCTCCCCCTCCACCAGGAGAGGGATGGGGAAAGGGAAAGGAAGGAAGGAGGTGGGTGGTGGTTTGTGATGGGGAATCTTGAAAAAATATGACTGTCCTGTGAAGCCTGCAAATGTACAAAAGCAAGGTTGTCATGTCAGAAACGCCCCATGCCCTCCCCCTCCACACATATGAAAAATAGAGAGGGAGAAGGAGGTATATCTCCCCTTCTCCCTCTCCCCTCCACACATACACCTCCTTCTCCATCTCTCCCTCCCCCCTCAACACATACACCTCCTTCTCCATTTATCCCTCTCCCTCTCCCCTCCACACATGCAACTCCTTCTCCATCTCTCCCTCCCCCCTCGACACATACACCTCCTTCTCCATTTATCCCTCTCCCTCTCCCCTCCACACATACACCTCCTTCTCCATCTCTCCCTCTCCCCTCCACACATACACCTCCTTCTCCATCTCTCCCTCCCCCTTCCACACATACACCTCCTTCTCCATCTCTCCCTCTCCCCTCCACACATACACCTCCTTCTCCATCTCTCCCTCTCCCCTCCACACATACACCTCCTTCTCCATCTCTCCCTCTCCCCTCCACACATACACCTCCTTCTCCCTCTCCCCTCCATCTCTCTCCTATTATTTCTTCTACTGACAGCTGTATCTTTTCTGGGGGAGGTCTGCATGGCACTGGGTAAAACAGAAGAAAAACAGAAATGTGAAACAACAATTTGCCGTTTCTAAAACATGTCTCGCCCTTTTTGGGTGGGATGGGGGGTGTCTACGCTTTCACTCACTTCAAGACCCCTCACTCCCTACTTCCCTCTCTCCCTCCCTCTTTCTCTCTCTCCTCGCCAGCAGACATATTCTTCTCTTTAGGTGCACTGTGACTGGAGAGAGAGGTGAACTGGTTACTGTGGCAACCAGGAGAGTGACTCTCAGGCGATGACATGAGCATGGGGAGAGGGAGAGAGAGGGTGTGGAGTTAGGGAGAGAGGGATGGGGGAATATGAGAGGGGGGTTTGGAAGAAAGCAGGAGGCAGATCAGAGGGAGGTGTCAGTGGGTTACTCCGAGAAGCAATGCACCCTCTTTTTTTTCTGGCAGAAAAAAGGAAAGTAAAAACAAAAGAGGCTGTCTGGTGAATGAGTGCTGGATTGGGCAATCAGAGCTCTGCTGTTAACAACCTGACCTAGCTGTTCCTGTTCCTAGAGACACACAGTGCAAACTGGAACTGCAGAGGATTGGTTCTGCATTTCCCTCTGTGAAAGCAATATAATCTCAGTCCATACAGATAGATGCATCATCTGTAGCAATTTACTCTCAATTACATACACTAAATGCATTGGATTAGAACATTTAGGTTTTAATTTAATTAAGTTTTAATTTCCTCCAAACCAGGTCAGAACAGTTCTGTTGCCATTGACTATACTCTGACTCACACAAAGCGTCCTTTAGCCTTGCCACGATTGAATGAGGTAGACCAGTAGACCAGTAGCTAACGGCTAGAGATGGAACTACTATGACAGTCTTGGAGTGCTGTGAGGATGAGTGTGATACTGTAGCTCTTTGACCTTTAGAACGAGGTGATGGGAGCCCACAGAGAAACAGACTGTCCGGGACAAACTGAGCTATGGGTTGGCTGTAGTAAATATGCTGCCCCATATGGTGGGGATGACCTTATGAAAGCCACATAAACAACAACAACAAACTGTGGACATTGCAATGCCTGCTGGGAGCCGCCTATGTGGAAGGATAACGGTCTGAAATACCAATTGGAAAGAGGTCTCATCCACTATGACTATCTGGTTACACACTATTAAGTTACAATAACTCACGAACAAGCCATTATAAATGATGATCCTTTATGAATGATGTAAAAAATGATGTACATGCACTGTTCTACATGCACTATATCATACTTTGGACAAAACAACCAATCATAGCCAGGAATACTGCAGTCCTGTTTATCCAACAGCCAATCAGTGAGGCCACACATCCAGTCCCATTGCAGAGAAGTGGATGTCCCTATCAGACTGGGCATGATCAGATCTGATGATGTCACGGTAATAAAGAGGTACACTACATGACTAAAAGTATGTTCGTCAAACATCTCATTCTAAAATCATGGCCATCATTATGGAGTTGGTTCCCCATTTGCTGCTATAACAGCCTCCACTCTTCTGGGAAGGCTTTCTACTAGATGTTGGAACGTTGCTGCTGAGATTGGCTTCCATTCAGCCACAAGAGTATTAGTGAGGTCGGGCTCTGATGTTGGGCAATTAGGACTGGCTCGTTGTCTGCGTTCCAAATCATCCCAAAGGTGTTCGATGGGGTTGAGGTCTGGGCTCTGTGCAGGCCAGTCAAGTTCTTCCACACTGATCTTGTCATGCTGAAACAGGAAAGGTCCTTCCCCAAACTGTTTCCACAAAGTTGGAAGCACATAATCGTCTAGAATGTCATTGTATGCTGTGGCGTTAAGGGGCCTAGTGCGAACAATGAAAAACAGCCCCAGAACATTATTCCTCCTCCACCAAACTTTACAGTTGGCACTATGCATTTGGGCAGGTAGTGTTCTTCTGGCAGCCGCCAAATACAGATTTGTCTGTCGGATTTCCAATTGGTGAAGCGTGATTCATCACTCCAGAGAGCAAGTTTCCATTGCTCCAGAGTCCAATGGCATCGAGCTTTACACTTCTCCAGCCGACCCTTGGCATTAAGCATGGTAAACTTAGGCTTGTGTGAGGCTGCTCGTCCATGGAAACCCTTTTATTGAGGCTCCCGACTAACAGTTATTGTTCTGACGTTGCTTCCAGAGGCAGTGTGGAACTCGGTAGTGAGTGTTGGACAGACATTTTTTACGTGCTACATGCTTCAGCACTCGCAATCTAGCACTCTAGCAGGGCAAAAATCTTATGAACTAACTTGTTGTAAAGGTGGCATCCTATGACGGTGCCATGTTGTAAGTCACTAAGCTCTTCAGCAAGGCCATTCTACTGCCAATGTTTGTCTATGGAGATTGCATGGCTGTATGCTCAATTTTATACACCTGTCAGCAACTGGTTTGGCTGAAACAGCTGTATCCACTAATTTGAAGGGGTGTACTTCATGACACACGATCTACTTCAAACACTCCAGAGTTAGCTAATGGTTATCAGAAGTCTCTTTGCTCCAGTGTATCATGCCTGCTGCACTACCTGTGACTGTGTAAGGTTAACAGACTCCCCTCATTATGCAAGAGGAGCTACACATGGGGTCTGTGATCTCAGCAACACACTCTGTATCAAAAGGTAACAGCCAGCGCCACGCACTACACGATGCCAGAGAGGAAAATACACATCCTTATGTTTCATAGACGACAGGGGACATTCAAGTCATTGTGAAGGAGAACGAGGAGGGGGGGGGAGGCGCAGCCAGGCATATGGTACCTTGCATTTTTGGGCAATGACAAGTGACAGGTTAACTGAAAAGTTGGCGGGGGTAGCGCATGGTAGGGTGCAGAGGGAGAAGGGTAGAGAATAGGAGGAGAGAAGTAGAGGGTGGGGGGTAGCAGTAAGGTTGCTAAACGCTCCCATCTGTTCCTATCCCAAGGCACTCCAGCTCTAGAGTACCTGCAGTCTTATGTAGATGAATCCGGAGCGGAGCTCTTCACTTACAGACCATGTATAAATATATTTGAATAATGAGAATAATGAGGGATCAACTGTTGCCTGGAAGTGTTGCTTATTTTTCTGATTATCACTATTTCAGGATGTTGCCAATGGGGCTCTCCTCATTAAGGCCTGCTTTGCTCTGTGCCCGAGCACCGTCCCAGGAGAGATAGGCTTAACGGGGCTCTTCTATGGACTGTATCTCAAATCATGCATTATCTACAGAGCCTCAGACCAACAGTAAGCAAATAGCATCATGCTTATGGTACTGTGGATGTATCTGTGATAACTACTGCTGTTACTCTACAGGCCTATTGACAGGCCTACTGAAAGTGACTGAAGACCTGTAACCTGACCTGTGAATGATATGTTACAGGACATAATCCCGTTTCCTTTGATCTAACATACTGATCCAGTAATGACTTCCTTAAACCATTCCAGCTAACCAGTTTAAGGCATGATATAGCAACTTCTTCCTTGACTTAAAATCCACAAAACCATTTACTAGCTCATACGTATCAAGTTGTATTTTATTCCTCTATTAATCTGCTTGCTGTTTTTTAAAGGTGTGTGCGTGTGCGTGTGCGTGTGCGTGTGCGTGTGCGTGTGCGTGTGCGTGTGCGTGTGCGTGTGCGTGTGCGTGTGCGTGTGCGTGTGTGTGTGTGTGTGTGTGTGTGTGTGTGTGTGTGTGCGTGCGTGCGTGCGTGCGTGCGTGCGTGCGTGCGTGCGTGTGCCAGGCTGCACTGTTAGTCACACATCTATACCCCAAGTTCTACGATAAAACAGTGAGATTTGCAGATAGACAATGTCTCTGTGTCTATAGATGTGGATCTCTAAACTGAGAGGATGAATAAGAGAGAATACTGGGGTCATCCCTGTCCATCTGCTCAGTTTGTGCTCCTGTTAAACGATAGCATATTCTAATGAGGATAAGGAGCAGTGGGACAGTGAGAAGTGGGTGAGGTAAAGCACTGGCAGATTTACATCTTGGAAAACTTTTATATAGTGGGATTACCAGTAGAAATCCCTGGCAAAAATAGAGGCCCTAGTTATTTACTAGCCTTACAGCTGCAAACCATCTGTACTTAATTGTAAGACACAAACTTTACAAAGATCAACAGGAGATTTGGCCACAAAGCCTCTTATCCTGTGGAATTGGTGTCCACTGGTCCTAAAGAGAAAGGGAGGTTGCTTTGGACTCATCACATCATGTGCTTTAAGAAAACAGATGTCACTAATCAGACTGCTCTGTCTGTCCTACAAACACCCCCTTTTTGTCTCCATGTCCAAATGAGGTGATTTTGTCTAGTGTGTGTACTATACTTTCAAATCAAAAGGCCTATATCACTGTTACTTACAGTTTAGTGCAGCATGGACGTAGAAATGTGACGAGGTAGAAAAACACCTAGAGCAGTCAGTAGGCATCAAAGCAGCTAATTGCCTTGAGCCTGAGTGCCCTTCAGTGTGAGGCCACCCATTAGATCCCAATTAGGCATGAAATGCCCCGCAAACGGTGCTTAGCTAACAATGCTTAGCTATGGAAATCAGCACTGAAGGGATACCACTAGTAGTATAAAAGCTAACCACTGGAGAGGGGCAGGACAGGTAACATAATATTGGTATTATTATTCAATATAAATAGTCCCATGTTGTTGTTGGCAGCCATTTGCAAACCAAGAGATGCATAAGAGTACTATTCTAAGCACCTAGCGACAGCTAGGCAGGTAGCCAGTCTAATCCTATTTAACAGGATCTGGCTGTGATGCACAAGGGTGGCTGGGCTGGGGCAATACCAGGAGTGCAAGTGGGGTCAGGGATGGTGATGTATTAGCCTATGATGTGTTTGCCAAAACCAGGCATAGACTTATGTCATTAGCCCTTAACTCACCTTGAAGCACCTCATTCAAACCTTCACACCACCCACCAACCTCCTACCTGCACCCTCTACCTCCAAATCATCTGAACAGGCACCATTTGGAGCATGCATTAGATAACATTCAAGAGAAGAATAAGGTGTACGGTACGTTACTGAAACGCATCTGAGATAACACACAAAGAGCCAAGCCATGCCATCAATCAAGGCTTTCCAGAAGTGTCCCAATCTGTTCCAAGAAACTCGGCGGCAAGGCAGACGGGTTAGCCAAGACAAAATATTGGGGCCCTGAGCTGCTGGCCGCTTTAACTCATTTATTTTCTTCCGCTGCGTTAATTCCAGCCATCTCCATATGTTGGGGGGATTAGAGTCATATTAGAACCATACTGTCTGGACCAGACCAGGCCCTCCCTCCCTCCGTAATCACTGGGACCGGGAGAGGCAGGGGGAGGCTGGGGAGGCTGGCTTTAATTCTGTGAGAAGAACGCCCGACTGACCGACCAGGTGGATGCAGGCAGAGTGAGGCCCCCCTGGGTAACGGCCAAGCTAGAGCTAGTCTGGGCTGGTATACTGACCCTACTCTCTGACCTCAGGCCTGCCATTGGCCACCACAGCTGTTGCTGCTTGGGTTAGGGGTTGGAAAAACAACTTGACCGCTAGATCTCAAAGACTAAGGGAAGGAAGGATGTTGCAATCCCAGGAAGACGTCTCTCCCATAGAGATATCTACGTAGAAGTAGAGGTATCAGTCTCTGTGGGCACTTAACAAGGAGATAATAGTTACACCAACCTTGGGCAAGTCCTCAGAGCATTCTTGTGACATGAGGGTGGGAGGGGACATTAGCCTGGAAAACTATTGTGATCATTATACAGTCACACAACTTCAGAATGCAGCTATTTTTCTGTGTTACACTTTGTTGTATATTATGCAACAATGCATTTCCTCCCAAATAAACACAATGTGGAGGGTGTAGGTAAAAAAGATTGTCATGACAACAACCTGCCCTCCCCCTAGATTTCCCTCCTCCCTCCTCTCCATCCCTCCATAAAGGGCTTAGAACCTGGCTCAACAGGCTGCTGTTGTGTTGTCAGGAGTAGAGAGGAGAGGACAGGGGTCAGCTTGCCACAGATAAGCTCACAGGGGACACAGGGTCAGACAAGTTCTTTGGCAAGGTGACTTCATAACTGTAACAACCTACCCACCCTGCTGCCCACCCCCCTGTCCCACGCGTTCCCACAACCCCCTCACCCCTCCTCCACCTCCTCCTCCACTCATTAGCAGGTATAATCCCTGTAGACCCATCTGCCAGACACACGGCCACAGAGCAGCAAGCAAACAAGCCTTAGAGAAGCGACAATTAGAACAGCCATTGTGGGCTATTTGAATTGGCTAGCTGATCACTTACCTCACCTGACTGTCTGCTCTGCCTGTACAGATGCAGACAATAGTGCCATTATAGTGTCTCTCTTTCACACAAGATAAGGAACTGTTTGAGTTGCAGGAAAATGATTGTGGCGGATGAACAAGCACACCTGTTGCTGGGTTTCTGTTATGGAGTCTCCCCTCCCTCCGTCTCTGTCTCTGTTTCCATCAGTAGAATACAGCATCATATCTCTGATGCAGTATCTGACACCAATGCAACCATGCTGGAGTCGTTTGAACTTTTATAAGAGATAAATGAAAAAAAAACAAGTCAGAATGTTTGGTAGAACAAGGGTAAAATGTAATATTTTTCCTTATGTTACTGAACTCTACGTTTCGTCACACAGACAATGAGAATAGATAATCAACCAACTATGGTATTATCACTTCATATCTCTATATCTAGGTTTCCATCTAATTGGCAACAGATTTTCATGTGAATATTCTAAAATACGCATAAAAGAATGTGTTTCCATCAAACTGACTTGCTGCGGATAAAAAGCTGTGTGTGATAACGTAAGGGACATAAAAACACTTAAGGTTCCATGTACCAGAAGTTTAATGTGTTTCCATCGCATATTCAACTCTACCGATGGTATTGTCACAAACACTGTTGCGATAAATAGCAAACTTGCCCAATCTGGTTTTGGCGCATGCTCTTTAGACAGCAGTTCACTGATGAAGTGGACAGGGTAGGTTATATGAGATACATATAAGAGCAAGATGATTTTTATTTGATGATTGGCAGCCAAGCACCGATCATCATGTCACCAGCATTCAAATAATACCACCGATATGCACACAAGTTCACAATAACTGATTTAATCTGCAAACAAACTCTTCATGCCAATCAACATCATAGTGGTATCCTACAACATAGCATATCATCGCGTGCCTCCAAGTTAACTTCGACATGATGGCTATTATATCAGTATTTGCACATAAACGCATTTCCACTGCAATTGTTTAGTTTCACCGACAGAAAAATGATCCACCCTTGTCTAACGTATTATGCTTTGTTGACATTGGGAAATTTTATAGACAAATTTGCTGTTTCCATCAGGCCTGTCATGACCTTTAGTGAGGTAATTCATCCGCTTGAAATGGTTGGATTGAAACCTGGTTATTGACTAGATATTTGATTTAGAACTCATTTCAGCTCTTCAAAGAATTTCATTAACAGCCGAGGGGAGATAGAAAAGAAAGACTGTGACGATTATTTTTTTTCTATATTGATCAATTCATCTTTTCAATACTCAGTGAGTCCCAGGCAGCACTGTTTTCGATGCAGTATCAGAGGCCTGCTCACAAAATGGCTGCCGTTGGTTCACAACAGCCCCATGGCTCCCAGCAGTGCTCCCTGGAAAGAATAAACTCATTACCAGCGGCCTTCCTTCTCTGTCTATTCACCCTGATTGGAAGCAGATTCAGAACTATCTGGTGTATGAGATAGCAGATTGCTTTTTCTTCAAGAGTATTGCCATGGATGCCAAGAAATCTTGGGTTGCGTTGCACTCATTGAACAAGGCTTTGTGGAAAAGTAATCCTGGTTTGGGGCTAAACTAGGATCAAGGAACCAGAAACACACAATGTAATCAGTGACACATCACACCCAATGAATCAGACACTAGGATAAATCCACACAGATGTTTACCTACAATGTCAACTAAAACACATGTTATAGCGTATTAATTGGAGAGTATTAAATGTGCCATTCAAGGATTCGAGGAGCCTGTGTCAGACCACATCGTTGCAAAACAAACAAAAGAAATGTACAGTGCTACCAAATTGTACAGTTCCATTCAGATATTTCTGAGAGTTCATAAGATATATAAATAATAGAGAGAATCTGTAGCCTGTCCATAATCTATTATACACCTGCATGAACACTAATTTCGGCATTTGTAAATATTTAAAATACGCAAAATACGCATTTATTCAAATAAAATATTAAAGTAATATAAAATTCAATATCAGTTCATAAATTGCAGAAAAACATATTATTAAATGGCATTAAAATGGCAGGAAATTCTGTGGTGAAGAGGAGTGCATGGTGCCTTCCACAGAGGGGGGTTCTCCCACTACAATCCTAGGGATGTGAGAGACCCCACAGTGATTGTTCTGTGTGTGTGTGTGTGTGTGTGTGTGTGTGTGTGTGTGTGTGTGTGTGTGTGTGTGTGTGTGTGTGTGTGTGTGTGTGTGTGTGTGTGTGTGTGTGTGTGTGTGTGTGTGTGTCTCTCTCTCTCTCAGTGAGACAGAGAGAAAATGGCTGCACGAGGTCACATGGTCTGGCCTCCATTTTGAAGTTTGAATAATGTTTCTGCAGGTTCAACTGCTGCCTGTCATGTGAAAAACACCACACACACACACACACACACCACAGTGCCGTGAGTGCACACAGGCGAAAGCTTTTAAAAAACAGAATTAAAAAGAAGAAACTGTCTGTCTAACATACAGTGAACTTAATAGCTGTTGAGAGAGAGGAGCTTATCTTCCCACCACAGCTAATATGAGCTTCTCAATGAGATGAAAGCCTCGCTCCCTTTCTTACATTTTTAGTTCAATTTCTCCAGGCAATTTATTTGGAGAGAAAAAAAACAGTGTACGCGCTGCAAACGCTATTGGCTAAGCATTCGACAAGTCATCTACCCAATGCACCAATCCGGTGCCTCAGGTAACATCAACTGAGAACCTCAGCAACAACATGGCTATTTACTGTAGGTTCAGGGATGTTATGGAAATCCTGACAGACAAATATTAATACATCAAACATAAAAGACATCACATTAAATAGAATTTCATTATTCAATATTAATTGACAGAAATTTTGTTATATATTTGTTCTATAATTTTCAAATATTTCATACATATAGCCTAAATGTACACACTGATAGACTCTGATAGACTCCTGAAATTATTTTGCATATTCTATTGCGTGATCGAAAAATTCTAATCAAAGGCATGGACAAGAGAGGTGGCGCACCAGATCATGTTTCATCATGCCATTTAAAAGGGTTCCTCCGCATTTGAACGCTGTCACTGGTATTTTAGTTAACACACTTCATTCTGTATTCTGTGTTATAGATTAGCCTGGATTATGCAAAGGACCCTACACACAGATTTATCAATTCAATTCCTTTGTGCCCAGAATAATTTTAACAACGGACTCTCCTAGTATTGTATCTCTCTGCAGCTGAGAGTGTAACTAAAGGATTATGCAAGCAGCTTCCGAAAGCAAATAGATTTCTACACCTCAGAGAGAGAAAATGCTGGATGTGCACTGTACCACTGTCCACCATACATACACAATGTGCACTGTACCACTGTCCACCATACATACACAATGTGCACTGTACCACTGTCCACCATACATACACAATGTGCACTCTACCACTGGCCACCATACATACACAATGTGCACTGTACCACTGTCCACCATACATACATAATGTGCACTGTACCACTGTCCACCATACATACACAATGTGCACTCTACCACTGGCCACCATACATACATAATGTGCACTGTACCACTGTCCACCATACATACACAATGTGCACTGTACCACTGTCCACCATACATACATAATGTGCACTGTACCACTGTCCACCATACATACACAATGTGCACTGTACCACTGTCCACCATACATACACAATGTGCACTGTACCACTGTCCACCATACATACACAATGTGCACTGTACCACTGTCCACCATACATACACAATGTGCACTGTACCACTGTCCACCATACATACACAATGTGCACTGTACCACTGTCCACCATACATACACAATGTGCACTGTACCACTGTCCACCATACATTCACAATGTGCACTGTACCACTGTCCACCATACATACACAATGTGCACTGTACCACTGTCCACCATACATACACAATGTGCACTGTACCACTGTCCACCATACATACATAATGTGCACTTGAGTTGTATGACTAGTCATTCAGAGTGCATGTTAGGGGGTTGGGGTCCAGGGTGAAAATGACCTTGACATGGGAACACTGTATATCTTTTTCAAATAAGAGCTCACCTGTGATGGGCCACAGTTTTGTTTTTCAAGAATGAGACTCCTATATTTACCTAGATTACAATATATACATATATTTACATTATTGTAAATATATTTTGTAATACATATCTACAGAGGAAACATCATTTGTTGACTGAATTGAAAAACAAAAACAAACAGATTTGATAAATATCTTTAACATATCAATAAGAAATATATGAGCATGAAAAAATATAAATGCAGTCTTTTAATGAAAATAACATTAAAGACCAATTATATTATCTATATAAAATTGCATTACAAATTTAGCTTAGGAAATGCAACATCAAAATATAAATGTGTCATATTTAGTTTCATTTTATTACTTCAGATATGTAGAATATAATCATTAAAAACACTACAACCACCATCATTTGTTTGTATTACACAACTTAACAACATTGTGATCATAAATACATTTTTCATTCATCTATCTACTAAAATCCACCTATTTCTGTTATTCGAAAATAGATTAATTACTACTCATGATAAGAAAATCGCCTAATACAAACACCCATTAAGGGCCTTACAGTGTAGACACACTACTTAGCATACATCTTCCAGTCATCGTTCCCCATCTGTTCTTCAATACCACATCAAACTCAAGGTCCTTTATTACACCACTTAATAAATACACTTCTAAGAGTAAGGCATGACGTGACAGTGCATCTGGATAGGGGAGACTGGGACTGCGTGGGGCGAGATGGGGGTTGGGGTGGGAAGTAGAATTCACAGAACACACTCTGGTATTCGGCACAGTGATGTGCCCAGGGATGTCACTATCCCAGCTGCCCAACATGTCTACCTATCTATCAAGGTGATTTCCCCTGGTGGGGAGGTACTGTAACCTTGGAAACACCTTTGGGCAGGTCACCTGACGCAGGTCATCCTTATCCTGACAGAGCACTTCCCTCCCTGCTGAATTAATTAACTGTATTATTCTCTGTTCTGATTAGCATCATGACCTTCGGGGGGTTTCATCATCACTATACACTATCTGCTTTTGACTAACTTGGAAGGGAGAGACGGGAGGGGGATGACTGAACTCTTCCTCTGATTAAGTTGATCAAGATTCCTAGATTTTTATATTCAATAATTGAAAGTATGTTGTCAATAAATAATACTTAGTCTACAGACAGTTTGGATGAGCAAATCAGGCATGTTTTTGAAAGAGGATTTGTTGTGCAGCTGAGGGGGATCTCAGGGCCATGGGACTTGTAACCAAGGTGATTTTGTTTTCTAAGAGCACTGTAAACATTGGTTCACTCGACTGTGCATTACACATGATTCCAACAATTCATACAGATGGGTTGATTTCTGTATCAAAACGGTACAAATTATATATCTGCAGAAGTGGTGAAAAATAATGAGTTTTTGTAATATATTATATACATTTTTATATCTCAATAAAGAAAGTTTATTTCCAAAACACTATATCCACCAATTTTTCTGAATTGTGTTGTTTCATCAGAAATGAGTGCTTACGTGTGTGTAAAATATGACTGTTCTCAGATTTTTAATGAATAGATTTTAAATGCCTATTCAAATGTTTTTTTTGTCACAAAACACTATATATGAATTGTTTAGCTGGAATGGATTGTTCGTATCCTGTATATTTAACATGAGATGACTGTAATGTTGTATAGTTTTAGAAAGGTCTGGAACTCACCTTTCTGCTAAGAATAATTATACATTGCTGATATGTACTTACCTTTGATGACACAAGCACAAGTACATAATACAACATTTTGAAAAGTGGGGCAATAGGGCTTGAAATGACAAATGCTTTCTAAATATAGTAACAATAGAATTATAAATGACTTACTATAAGAATTCACCTTTATTATAACGGTAAAATAAATATGATCATGCTTAGTTAAATAAAAATATTGGCACTATTTCATATAACTGACAACAGAGAATTTTCTCCTAAACACCCACTGAGTGGCACAGAAACACCATTCAAATGTGTGCAGACAGCTTTAAGCACAGTCATTTTGTCCATTTGTGACTAAGAAATATTAGTTTTGTTTCAATTCTATGAAATGAATTACTATTGTTTCATGCTGAGAATTCTAAATCCTGCTGAGAATATCATGAAACCACAATTTGCTAGACTGTCACCTTTCAAATGCCAGGCTAGTCGTTCAGAGGAAGAGAAAATCTATTATTTGTCCGGATAGGACAGAAAACATGACGCGTCACCCTAATGTAAATGTGGGGTCTGAAACCTGACACTTCAAGTCAGCTCCGTTGAGGGAGTGGAAGCAGAGAGCAGACAAATGGGTATTTCTGGCACTATAAGGCACGGGACCCTATGACGTTTACAGAGTGCTGTGTACACCAAAATGTCAGTCGGAACCGGTCCAGAACCACTCAAAGTCCCTCATACAGTAGACTTAACATCTAAGAGGAATAACTAATTTACCAACATTTCTGAAAATGGATATGTAGTATTTTGGAATGAAACTCTTCACATATAGTTAAAAATGTAAAGGTCTATTGAAAAGTGAAATCCTTGTGTAAAGAAACACACACATCCTACCATGCGCACACACGCACACACACAAACATCAGAAGAGCAATGCTTTGATGTCAAATGACGTTTCACTTCTCGCCTACCCCTGAAAATGTGAAAACATGGACCCATTTGTCATGTCTCCATCAAAGCTCAAGTCATGTTTTTCTTATTTTCTTCTCACTCACTTGACAGTAAATGCAGCGCAGACAGAGAGAGAGAGAGAGAGAGAGAGAGAGAGAGAGAGAGAGAGAGAGAGAGAGAGAGAGAGAGAGAGAGAGAGAGAGAGAGAGAGAGAGAGAGAGAGACACACACAGAGAGAGAGAGAGAGAGAGAGAGAGAGAGAGAGAGAGAGAGAGAGAGAGAGAGAGAGAGAGAGAGAGAGAGAGAGAGAGAGAGAGAGAGAGAGAGAGAGAGAGAGAGAGAGATTGTGCTGTATTACCAAAACACTATCTGTTGAGAGAGAAAGAGAGAGTGTTTGGGTCTTTGCTGTGAATAGGGAAAGTGAGTGGCATGCACGGACAGCCCCTCTGTCTCTCAAAGACGCTGCAGCAGCTGCACACATAAGATAAGAGCAGCCATTCACAGCCTACGCCCCCCCCCACCTCCCCGCAAACACACACACACCTCTCTCCGCCATCAGCCTGCTGCAGTTTCCATGCAGATGTCGAGATTGCGGTACGCCATTATCGCCAGTCAAAGGTCTGTCCTATGGATCACCTAATGGTGACGTCAGCATCATCAACTGTAAGGTTAAACATGGGCAAAATGGAGGGATAGAGATGGAGATGAAGAGGATGGAGGAATAGCCTTCCCCTCTTTTCTCGCTGACAGAGAGTAATATTGCGGAGACAGAAGCACAGACATTTGTTTCTCTCTGGCTGAGACTGACGCTCGCCTAGTTGTGTGTTTGTCACCATCATCTCTAGCTCCAGTACAATGCCATTTTTTTCTGCCTTACTTCTCCTTGTCTAGTCTTGCTGCTGCTGCTCTTATATTATGGTTCAAGACTGTTTATATGCTGGGAGTACAACACAAAAAAACAGTAAAGCCTCAAAAGAACAACCAGACAGAAATCATGACTAGAAAATTACTATTTATAGAAAGTCCTAAATACATCTACACTTAAAAAAAGGGTTCCAAAAGGGTTCTCAGGCTGTCCCCATAGGAGAACCCTTTTGGTTCCAGGTAGAACCTTTTTTGGTTCTAGGTAGAACTCTTTTGTGTTCCATGTAGAACCTTCTGTGGAAAGGGTTTTACATGGAACCTTAAAGGGTTCAACCTGGAAACAAACAGGTTCTACCTAGAATCAAAGGGGGTTCTTCAAAGGGTTCTCCTATGGGGACAGCCGAAGAACCCTTTTTGGTTCTAGATACACACTTATTAAAAAAGGTGCTTTGTTTCGAGAAAATGTTGTTTGTCTTGACATTTGTTCTCTGGCACCCTGATGCTGGTTAGCAACACCTGTTCAGACGAAAGAGTCATAAGTCTCCATCCCGTTCCTGAGCTAATGAGGCTTATCATGACAGATACACTGAGCAACATTACTGTCTGTCTCTGTCTCTGCAGCCTCACTCTGATGTATAGGCAAGGAAAAGGCCTTGTGGGATGAACAGGGTTCATATGTACCTTGTCTTGTCACGTGTGTGGCTCGCCGCAAAACAAGAGGGAACCAGAGAAACACTAGTGTAGTTCAAGCCATCGGAAACGCCACCATCATAATGTCACAAAAACACACATTCTCCACTCTCTTCCCTTTGACCAAATGATAAATCAGTGCCTCCAAAACATCCAGTCCACAGAAAGAAATGCTAATTCATGTGTGGTTCCTTCCATGATTAGCTCATGTTGCGTTTATCGCTAATCTATATCTTTGACCGGGGCCACGTGGGACCTGGCAGGGGGGGGGTTGCTGAGGAGTATTTTTTTAATACTCCACAGTATTTTTGTTTTTGCTCAATCTGATTGGGTGGGTCAGGCAGGGTCTGGCTCTTCTATAACTACTAACACCAAGATACATGTGCCAAACTGCAGCAGCACCTAGGAGCCCTTGCTCAGTGTAAATATTAAGCTGTGCTTAGTCCCCCTCCCACACAACGGCTCGCAGCTCTAATCGTTCCCGGCCCCTAGAGTTTAATAAAGAACAAATTGTGGTTATTCGTGAGCAAACAGCCACAGTGCGGAGGTGGGAGTTTGATCAGTGCAGGGAAGGTGGTGGTGGTGTTGGTGGGGGAGAGAAGGGAATTAATATCTCTGACTTCCTGGGTCTGGGAGTGGAGCAGGGGAAGAATGATAGAATCTAGACTGTTAGAATCTAATTACATTATTTATCAACACTCAAAAATGCTCACTGAGTGTCTACGACAGTATCAGGATCTTCATAGGATCTTTAAAAAATGTCACAATCTAATAGAAGTGCATGGATGATAAAATAGGAGGGACATTTTGGCTTCCCCTCCTCTCTCCTCCCTTACCCCCTTACCCCCATGCTTATCATGCTGTGTGCACACTGCCTTGCACACAAATGCATCTCTCCCGTCATGTTCTCATAATGCTTTGTGGCAGCCGCAGTCTGATTCATGTGCACAGGTATTGATTTTCCTCCTTCTCTTTTCTTCTGTATATCCCTTTATTTCTCCATTTATTTCTCGTGCTAAGCCCCCTGCCACTGGGCGTGGGGGGAGAACCAGCCGTGAGCCTGTGAGAGGAGGATGAGAACACTGGCTACACTAGAAACACTGGCTCCCTCACTCGCTATATAGCACACCATTTATTTTGATTTATCTCCTTTATTCTTGAAAGGAACGATCGGCTGCAGAGTACATTCAACCTTAGTTCGCGCTGTGTGTGTCTGTGTCTGCGGTCTGTACATCTGTACAATCACTCGATCCTCCACAGGCCGCCTGACCCATTTTCTGTGTGTATAACAATACTCCAGCCAATCATTGAGAGAAGGAATGACGAGCACTCGAAAAATACTCTTCATCCAGCCTGTCACACGTCAGAGTCCAAACCCTGCCTGTCGACAGAGAGAGAGAGAAAGAAAAATAGGGAGGCAGAGGTAGAGAGAGGAAGAGAGAGAGAAACCTCACACCACCTTCCTCCTCCAACATGGCTACGGCTCCCAGAAACACAGCCATGTTAGTCATTCTCCCTCTCTTCTTTCCCCTTCCTTCCTTCCCTCCCTTCTTTCTCTCTGTCTTCAGCACACAGGGACCAGTAAAACCATTATCCCTCCTCCGCCCCAGCCTCCTTCTCAAGGCTGTGCTGCATTCACAAAAGCCTACACTGCTTCCATACTGTCTTACCAAAGGGCAAAACCGACAGCGAGCATGCTATACTGTATGAACGCTACCCTATACATTCAACACACCATGACACCTGATACCTCTGGGCTACAGTTCAATTATGAGAAATGACTCACTCCCATTTTATCTTTTACTCAACCATGGTCTACATCAATACAACTGAATTACTATGGACTTTTTGCCTTCTAAAAATGCTGATCTGATACTTAACTGATGAATAGCTACAAAGGCTACAAACCTGAGTTTTATACTCATTTACATACAGTACCAGTCAAGAGTTTGGACACACCTACTCATTCAAGGGTTTTTGTTTAGTTTTACTATTTTCTACATTGTCAAATAACAGTGAAGGCATCAAAACTATAAAATAACACATAGAATAATGAAGTAACCAAAAAAAGTGTTAAACAAATTAAAATGTATTTTAGATTCTTCAAAGTAGCCACCCTTTGCCTTGATGACAGCTTTGCACACTCTTGGCATTCTCTCAACCAGCTTCATGAGGAATGCTTTTCCAACAGTCTTGAAGGAGTCCCACATATGCTGAGCACCTGTTGGCTGCTTTTCCTTCACTCTGCGGTCCAAATCTTCCCAAACCATCTCAAATGGGTTGAGGTCGGGTGATTGTGGAGGCCAAGTCATCTGACGCAACACTCCATCATGCTCCTTCTTGGTCAAATAGCCCTTACACATCCTGGAGGTGTGTTGAGTCATTGTCCTGTTGAAAAACAAATGATAGTCCCACTAAGCACAAACCAGATGAGATGGCTTATCGCTGCAGAATGCTGTGGTAGCCATGCTGGTTAAGTGTGCCTTGAATTCTAAATAAATCACAGACAGTGTCACAAGCAAAGCACCCCCACACCATCACACCTCCTCCTTCATGTTTCACAGTGGGAACCACACATGCGGAGATCATCCGTTCACCTATTCTGCGTCTCACAAAGTCACGGTGGGTAGAACCAAAAATCTCAAATGTGGACTCATCAGGCCAAAGGACAGATTTTCACCAGTCTCATGTCCATTGCTCGTGTTCCTTGGCCCAAGCAAGTCTCTTCTTATTGGTGTCCTTTAGTAGTGGTTTCTTTGCAGCAATTTGACCATGAAGGCCTGATTCAAGCAGTCTCCTCTGAACAGTTGATGTTGAGATGTGTCTGTTACTTGAACTCTGTGAAGCATTTATTTGTGCTGCAATCTGAGGTGCAGTTAACTCTAATGAACTTATCTTCTGCAGGAGAGGTAACTCTGGGTCTTCCTGTCCTGTGGTGGTCCTCATGAGAGCCAGTTTCTTCAAGGCGCTTGATGGTTTTTGCAACTACACTTGAAGAAACTTTCAAAGTTCTTGAAGTTTTCCAGATTGACTGACATCCATGTCTTAAAGTAATGATGGACTGTCGCTTCTTTTTGCTTTATTGAGTTGTTCTTGCCATAATATGGACACAGTCTTTTACCAAATAGGGCTATCTTCTTTATACCACCATTACCTTGTCACAACAACTGATTAGCTCAAACGCATTAAGAAGGAAAGGAATATGGTGTTGAACACAGCTGAGCGTTCAACACCATAGTGCCCTCAAAGCTCATCAATAAGCTAAGGATCCTGGGACTAAACACCTCCCTCTGCAACTGGATCCTGGACTTCCTGATGGGCCGCCCCCAGGTGGTAAGGGTAGGTAACAACACATCTCCTGTACTCCCTGTTCACTCATGACTGCACGGCCAGGCACGACTCCAACACCATCATTCATTTTGCCGATGACACAACAGTGGTAGGCCTGATTACCGCCAATGACGAGACAGCCTATAGGGAGGAGGTCAGAGACCTGGCGGTGTGGTGCCAGGACAACTACCTCTACATCAACGTGATCAAGACAAAGGAGATAATTGTGTACTACAGGAAAAAGAGGACCGAGCTGTGCTTCCCAATTCTAATCGACGGAGCTGTAGTGGAGCAGGTTGAGAGCTTCAAGTTCCTTAATGTCCACATCACCAACAAACTAACTGGTCCACGCACACCAAGACAGTCCTGAAGAAGTCACGACAAAACCTATTCCCCCTCAGGAGACTGAAAAGATTTGGCATGGATCATCAGATCCTCAAAAGGTTCTACAGCTGCACCATCGAGATCATCCTGACTGGATACATCACTGCCTGGTATGGCACTCGGCCTCCGACCGCAAAGCACTAGAGGGTAGTGAGAACGGCCCAGTACATCACTGGGGCCAAGATTCCTGCCATCCAGGGCCTCTATACCAGGCGGTGTCAGAGGAAGGCTCTAAAAATGGTAAAATACTCCAGCCACCCTAGTCATAGACCATTCCCTCTGCTACCACACGGCAAGTACCGGAGCACCAAGTCTAGGTCCAAGAGGCTTCTAAACAGCTTCTACTCCCAAGCCATAAAGACTCCTGAACACCTCATCAAATGGCTACCCAGACTATTTGCATTGCCCCCCTCTCTCTTTTACACCGGTGCTACTCTCTGTTTTATCATCTATGCATAGTCACTTTAATAACTCTACCTACATGTATGTACATATTACTTCAACTAACCTGTGCCCCCGCACATTGACTCTGTACCGATACCCCCCTGTGCATAGTCTCGCTATTGTTATTTTACTGCTGCTCTTTAATTACTTGTTACTTTTACTCTTATTCTTACTCATATTTCTTTTAACTGCATTGTTGGTTAAGGGCTTGTAAGTAAGCATTCCACAAATTAACTTCTAACAAGGCACACCTGTTAATTGAAATGCATTCCATGTGACTACCTCATGAAGCTGGTTAAGAAAATGCCAAGAGTGTGCAAAACTGTCATCAAGGCAAAGGGTGTCTACTTTGAAAAATCTCAAATATAAATTATATTTGGATTTGATTAACACTTTTGAGTGAGTCCAAACTTTAGACTGGTACTATGTATGACATATAATATTAAATGGTGTTGCTCCAACGCATTACAAAATGTAATAATGATATTAAATATATTTATATTGTATATATTGTGTGGTGACTTCATGGCCCCAGTGACAGAGCGGACTGTTTACACACCGGCTGCCATGTACCCTGTGGTGTCTTCACTGTGTCCATGGTGACAGACAGACCAGTAACAATACACCAGGGGGAAACTGGCTCTGGCTGGGCCTCAAACTAATGCTACAACATGACTCCACTGAGTGAGTGAGTGAGTGAGTGAGTGAGTGAGTGAGTGAGTGAGTGAGTGAGTGAGTGAGCGATTGAGTGAGTGAGTGAGTGAGTGAGTGAGTGAGTGAGTGAGTGAGTGAGTGAGTGAGTGAGTGAGTGAGTGAGTGAACACCAGCCCTTGAACACATGATGATAACGGCCTGGCTTTGACAAAACTCTTGATATTTACTTCAAAGCCACATTACACACAGCCAATTAAGCACCATGGTGTGGTTGGCTTGTCTCCCTCAAAGCAAACACCAGACAGGTGACACACGACTGACAAGCTGGCCACTAAACAACTTGGAAATGTCAACGAAGCATGAGCGATCAACTGAAATACAACAGATAGATAGGCAACTCCCAACCAGAAGAATAAATCAGCATGTATGAATACCAATAAAACAGGAATAAGAACAACATGAATATTGTGTTGTTTCTGAACACCATTATATCACATATATTTTGGGTAGATGACTCAACAAGAAATACAACACGTTCAGGTGTAATACATACAGTCAGACACCCTATATATACTGATAGTATCAGGACGCTACTAAGACAACTGATGGTAGATTTTCAATATTGGTTGGATGACTTCCCATCTCATTGTGTATCTTATCACTTTGCTCCTAAGTACAAGGACAGAGAGTGACTGTGGAGTGAGAGGTAAAAAGAGAGAGAGAGAGAGATGGGAGGGGGGGCAGAAAAGGGCTATGTACTATGATGGCCGATGGCCCTGGTGTGTGGCTCGTGTGTGGAATGAGAAAGAGTGTATAGAGCGTGTGTGTGCGTGTGCCACTCTGCAGTGCTGGTGTCCGGCCCCACTCGTGCTGAATGCAGAGGAGGCCAGATCAGGCCATGGCAAATCCCTACAAGGCCTTCCTCAGTGACTGCAGCACAGCACAGACCTCAGCCTGCACCTGGGGAATGGGGCAACACTGCTAGGGCTGTGTCTCTCCCTCTGAGGCAACAGCAGCAGAATCAGAAACCCAACCCGACACAAACACATCCAATAAGAACACTCATTTTGGTATTGATGGAGAATAAGTGTTGGGGTTGGTTTTACAAATAGAATGTCAATCAATAAAATATCAATAGAATTTAGAGTTTACTTTTGCATGAAACAAAAACAGTTTTGTCAGAACCTATCTATGCAACAAATATGCAGTCTTGCAATATGAGAAGCTCTTTTGAGGTTTCAGTTGAATTCGACCCTCAGTATCAGCATAGTAGATACAGGAAGGACTTCCAACCAATATCCATTTCATTAATTGGTACTGATACTGACCTTGTATATAGTGTATATTATCGAGTGTATTTCTTTAATTCTCATGTGTACTCTACAGAGGGTGTATTTATTTTATTTGTGTGTGTACTCTACAGAGGGTGTATTTATTTTATTCTTGTGTGTACTCTACAGAGGGTGTATTTCTTTAATTCTCATGTGTACTCTATAGAGGGTGTATTTATTTTATTCTTGTGTGTACTCTACAGAGGGTGTATTTATTTTATTCTTGTGTGTACTCTACAGAGGGTGTATTTATTTTATTCTTGTGTGTACTCTACAGAGGGTGTATTTATTTTATTCTTGTGTGTACTCTACAGAGGGTGTATTTATTTTATTATTGTGTGTACTCTACAGAGGGTGTATTTATTTTATTCTTGTGTGTACTCTACAGAGGGTGTATTTATTTTATTCTTGTGTGTACTCTACAGAGGGTGTATTTATTTTATTATTGTGTGTACTCTACAGAGGGTATTTATTTTATTTATTTTATTCTTGTGTGTACTCTACAGAGGGTGTATTTATTTTATTCTTGTGTGTACTCTACAGAGGGTGTATTTATTTTATTCTTGTGTGTACTCTACAGAGGGTGTATTTATTTTATTCTTGTGTGTACTCTACAGAGGGTGTATTTATTTTATTCTTGTGTGTACTCTACAGAGGGTGTATTTATTTTATTCTTGTGTGTACTCTACAGAGGGTGTATTTATTTTATTCTTGTGTGTACTCTATAGAGGGTGTATTTATTTTATTCTTGTGTGTACTCTACAGAGGGTGTATTTATTTTATTCTTGTGTGTACTCTACAGAGGGTGTATTTATTTTATTCTTGTGTGTACTCTACAGAGGGTGTATTTATTTTATTATTGTGTGTACTCTACAGAGGGTGTATTTATTTTATTATTGTGTGTACTCTACAGAAGGTGTATTTAATTCATTATTGTGTGGATTTCTTTTATATGACTGCATTGTTGAGCATTTCACTGTACTGATTATACCTGCAATGCCTGTGACAAATAAACTCTGGTTTGATTTGGTACTATTAGACATATCTCATAATATCCCTTGTCTAAGTCTGACTCACCAACAGTAAAGGTAAGAAGACTGAATCCATGATGAGATTCATTAATTGCACCTCAGAAGGACCAAATCTATAAGACAGTTGCGGATGCAAGGTACCCTTCACTATTGGAATGAAAACATTCCAGAGCTTAGAACCAAGAACAATACATAACAGGATTGATCCTGCATTCTGCTATTGCAGCCAGCCAGCCACACTGCAGAGCAGAGAAAATATAAATGTGTGGGTGTCATTGCTTTATCCGCACCTATATCTTCACCCATATCTTAGTGAGAATCAGCTGATTATCAGAGGGGAGCATGTAGCTATAGACACAATTTAATGGGATATGGGCCTTACTTTTCTCTCTTCAAATCATTGCCATAATTCCTGCCACACGATCATCACTTCTTTCCATCTAAAATAATGTTACCATATTGTTTGTGTTTTGAACCATGTCATAAAAAAGGTTAAGTGTAATAATCCATCATCTATTAGATTCACCAGCGGTCCTCAACTCTGAGCATGGAGAGCTACAGTATATGGTGTGCAGCTTTTTGTTCCAGCCCTGCATTAACCATCTGGTTTAACTAGTCAAGGTCCTGATAAGCAGTAAATTGTTTCAATCAGTTGTGTACTGTAAGACAGTGCTGGGCTGCAACAAAAGCCTGCACGCCAGGTAGTTTACCAGTACCAAAAATCAAATCAAATCAAATTGTATTTGTCACATGCGCCGAAGAGAACTTTACTGTGAAATGCTTGAACAATTCCCAACAATGCAGAGTTTAAAAATAAAAATAGTAACACAAGAGGAATAAAATAAAATACACAAGAATGGAGCTATATACAGGGAGTACCAGTACCAGATCAATGTGGAGATATATACAGGGAGTACCAGTACCAGATCAATGTGGAGCTATATACAGGGAGTACCAGTACCAGATCAATGTGGAGATATATACAGGGAGTACCAGTACCAGATCAATGTGGAGCTATATACAGGGAGTACCAGTACCAGATCAATGTGGAGCTATATACAGGGAGTACCAGATCAATGTGGAGCTATATACAGGGAGTACCAGTACCAGATCAATGCGGAGATAGAGTGGGGCAAAAAAGTATTTAGTCAGCCAACAATTGTGCAAGTTCTCCCACTTAAAAATATGAGAGAGGCCTGTAATTTTCATCATAGGTAGACTTCAACTATGACAGACAAAATTAGAAAAAAAAATCCAGAAAATCACATTGTAGGATTTCTAACAAATTTATTTGCAAATTATGGTGGAAAATAAGTATTTGGTCAATAACTAAAGTTTATCTCAATACTTTGTTATATACCCTTTGTTGGCAATGACAGAGGTCAAACGTTTTCTGTAAGTCTTCACAAGGTTTTCACACACTGTTGCTGGTATTTTGGCCCATTCCTCCATGCAGATCTCCTCTAGAGCAGTGATGCTTTGGGGCTGTTGCTGGGAAACATGGACTTTCAACTCCCTCCAAAGATTTTATATAGGGTTGAGATCTGGAGACTGGCTAGGCCACACCAGGACCTTGAAATGCTTCTTACGAAGCCACTCCTTCGTTGCCCGGGCGGTGTGTTTGGGATCATTGTCATGCTGAAAGACGTTTCATCCAGCCACTGATGGAAGGAGGTTTTTCATCTTCAATGCCCTTGCTGACGTAGAATGGAATGGAGTTTTTCTAAATACTCAAAATAGGTTTTCACTCAAAACGATACATGGCCCCATTCATTCTTTCCTTTACACGGATCAGTCGTCCTGGTCCCTTTGCAGAAAAACAGCCCCAAAGCATGATGTTTCCACCCCCATGCTTCACAGTAGGTATGGTGTTCTTTGGATGCAACTCAGCATTCTTTGTCCTCCAAACAGGACGAGTTGAGTTTTTACCAAAAAGGTCTATTTTGGTTTCATCTCACCATATGCCATTCTCCCAATCTTCTTCTGCATCATCCAAATGCTATCTAGCAAACTTCAGACGGGCCTGGACATGTACTGGCTTAAGCAGGGGGACACGTCTGGCACTGCAGGATTTGAGTCCCTGGCGGCGTAGTGTGTTACTGATGGTAGGCTTTGTTACTTTGGTCCCAGCTCTCTGCAGGTCATTCACTAGGTCCCCCCGTGTGGTTAAGCTGCTTACCTATTGCAGATTCAGTCTTCCCAGCCTGGTGCAGGTCTACAATTTTGTTTCTGGTGTCCTTTGACAGCTCTTTGTTCTTGACCATAGTGGAGTTTGGAGTGTGACTGTTTGAGGTTGTGGACATGTGTCTTTTATACTGATAACAAGTTCAAACAGGTGCCATTAATACAGGTAAAGAGTGGAGGACAGAGGAGCCTCTTAAAGAAGAAGTTACAGGTCTGTGAGAGCAAGAAATCTTGCTTGTTTGTAGGTGACCAAATACTTATTTTCCATCATAATTTGCAAATAAATTCATTAAAAATCCTACAATGTGATTTTCTGGATTTGTGTCCATTGATTTGTGGCATTGTCATGCTGAAGGGTCATGTCAGGATGAACCTGCAGGAAGGGTACCACATGAGGGAGGAGGATGTCTTCCTTGTAACACACAGCGTTGAGAGTGCCTTCAATGACAACAAGCTCAGTCCGTTCATGCTGTGACACACCGTCGCAGACGATGACAGACCCTCCACCTCGTCCCGCTTAAGAGTACAGGCCGCGGTGAAACACTCATGCCTTCGACGATGAATGCGAATCCGACCATCACCCCTGGTGAGACAAAACTGCGACTCGTCAGTGAAGAGCACTTTTTGCCAGTCCTGTCTGGTCCAGCAGCGGTGGGTTTGTGCCCATAGGCAACGTTGTTGCCGGTGATGTCTGTTGAGAACCTACATGCCCTCAGTCCACACTCTCTCAGTCTATTGCGGACAGTCTGAGCACTGATGGAGGGATTGTGCGTTCCTGGTGTAACTCGGGCAGTTGTTGTTTCCATCCTGTACCTGTCCCGCAGGTGTGATGTTCGGATGTACCAATCCTGTGCAGGTGTTGTTACATGTGGTCTGGCACTGCGAGGATGATCAGCTGTCCTTCCTGTCTCCCTGTAGCGCTGTCTTAGGTGTCTCACAGTACGGACATTGCAATTTATTGCCCTGGCCACATCTGCAGTTCTCATGCCTCCTTGCAGCATGCCTAAGGCATGTTCGTGCAGATGAGCAGGGACCCTGGGCATCTTTCTTTTGTTTGTCAGTAGAAAGGCCTCTTTCTGCAATTTTCATAACTGTGACCTTAATTGCCTACTGTAAGTTGTCTGTAAGTTGTTAGTGTCGACCGTTCCACAGGTGCATGTTCATTAATTGTTTATGGATCAATGAACAAGCATGGGAAACAGCGTTTAACATTTACATTTACATTTAAGTCATTTAGCAGACGCTCTTATCCAGAGCGACTTACAAATTGGTGCATTTCACCTTATGACATCCAGTGGAACAGTCACTTTACAATAGTGCATCTAAATCTTAAAGGGGGGGGATACTTATCCTATCCTAGGTATTCCTTAAAGAGGTGGGGTTTCAGGTGTCTCCGGAAGGTGGTGATTGACTCCGCTGTCCTGGCGTCGTGAGGGAGTTTGTTCCACCATTGGGGGGCCAGAGCAGCGAACAGTTTTGACTGGGCTGAGCGGGAGCTGTACTTCCTCAGTGGTAGGGAGGCGAGCAGGCCAGAGGTGGATGAACGCAGTGCCCTTGTTTGGGTGTAGGGCCTGATCAGAGCCTGGAGGTACTGAGGTGCCGTTCCCCTCACAGCTCCGTAGGCAAGCACCATGGTCTTGTAGCGGATGCGAGCTTCAACTGGAAGCCAGTGGAGAGAACGGAGGAGCGGGGTGACGTGAGAGAACTTGGGAAGGTTGAACACCAGACGGGCTGCGGCGTTCTGGATGAGTTGAAGGGGTTTAATGGCACAGGCAGGGAGCCCAGCCCACAGCGAGTTGCAGTAATCCAGACGGGAGATGACAAGTGCCTGGATTAGGACCTGCGCCGCTTCCTGTGTGAGGCAGGGTCGTACTCTGCGGATGTTGTAGAGCATGAACCTGCAGGAACGGGCCACCGCCTTGATGTTGGTTGAGAACGACAGGGTGTTGTCCAGGATCACACCAAGGTTCTTAGCGCTCTGGGAGGAGGACACAATGGAGTTGTCAACCGTGATGGCGAGATCATGGAACAGGCAGTCCTTCCCCGGGAGGAAGAGCAGCTCCGTCTTGCCGAGGTTCAGCTTGAGGTGGTGATCCGTCATCCACACTGATATGTCTGCCAGACATGCAGAGATGCGATTCGCCACCTGGTCATCAGAAGGGGGAAAGGAGAAGATTAGTTGTGTGTCGTCTGCATAGCAATGATAGGAGAGACCATGTGAGGTTATGACAGAGCCAAGTGACTTGGTGTATAGCGAGAATAGGAGAGGGCCTAGAACAGAGCCCTGGGGGACACCAGTGGTGAGAGTGCGTGGTGAGGAGACAGATTCTCGCCACGCCACCTGGTAGGAGCGACCTGTCAGGTAGGACGCAATCCAAGCGTGGGCCGCGCCGGAGATGCCCAACTCGGAGAAGGTGGAGAGGAGGATCTGATGGTTCACAGTATCGAAGGCAGCCGATAGATCTAGAAGGATGAGAGCAGAGGAGAGAGAGTTAGCTTTAGCAGTGCGGAGCGCCTCCGTGATACAGAGGAGAGCAGTCTCAGTTGAATGACTAGTCTTGAAACCTGACTGATTTGGATCAAGAAGGTCATTCAGAGAGAGATAGCGGGAGAGCTGGCCAAGGACGGCACATTCAAGAGTTTTGGAGAGAAAAGAAAGAAGGGATACTGGTCTGTAATTGTTGACATCGGAGGGATCGAGTGTAGGTTTTTTCAGAAGGGGTGCAACTCTCGCTCTCTTGAAGACGGAAGGGACGTAGCCAGCGGTCAGTGATGAGTTGATGAGCGAGGTGAGGTAAGGGAGAAGGTCTCCGGAAATGGTCTGGAAAAGAGGGGAGGGGATAGGGTCAAGCAGGCAGGTTGTTGGGCGGCCGGCCGTCACAAGACGCGAGATTTCATCTGGAGAGAGAGATGAGAAAGAGGTCAGAGCACAGGGTAGGGCAGTGTGAGCAGAACCAGCGGTGTCGTTTGACTTAGCAAACGAGGATCGGATGTCGTTGACCTTCTTTTCAAAATGGTTGACGAAGTCGTCTGCAGAGAGGGAGGAGGGGGGAGGATTCAGGAGGGAGGAGAAGGTGGCAAAGAGCTTCCTAGGGTTAGAGGCAGATGCTTGGAATTTAGCGTGGTAGAAAGTGGCTTTAGCAGCAGAGACAGAGGAGGAAAATGTAGAGAGGAGGGAGTGAAAGGATGCCAGGTCCGCAGGGAGGCGAGTTTTCCTCCATTTCCGCTCGGCTGCCCGGAGCCCTGTTCTGTGAGCTCGCAATGAGTCATCGAGCCACGGAGCGGGAGGGGAGGACCGAGCCGGCCTGGAGGATAGGGGACATAGAGAGTCAAAGGATGCAGAGAGGGAGGAGAGGAGGGTTGAGGAGGCAGAATCAGGAGATAGGTTGGAGAAGGTTTGAGCGGAGGGAAGAGATGATAGGATGGAAGAGGAGAGAGTAGCGGGGGAGAGAGAGCGAAGGTTGGGACGGCGCGATACCATCCGAGTAGGGGCAGTGTGGCAGGTGTTGGATGAGAGCGAGAGGGAAAAGGATACAAGGTAGTGGTCGGAGACTTGGAGGGGAGTTGCAATGAGGTTAGTGGAAGAACAGCATCTAGTAAAGATGAGGTCGAGCGTATTGCCTGCCTTGTGAGTAGGGGGGGAAGGTGAGAGGGTGAGGTCAAAAGAGGAGAGTAGTGGAAAGAAGGAGGCAGAGAGGAATGAGTCAAAGGTAGACGTGGGGAGGTTAAAGTCGCCCAGAACTGTGAGAGGTGAGCCGTCCTCAGGAAAGGAGCTTATCAAGGCATCAAGCTCATTGATGAACTCTCCGAGGGAACCTGGAGGGCGATAAATGATAAGGATGTTAAGCTTGAAAGGGCTGGTAACTGTGACAGCATGGAATTCAAAGGAGGCGATAGACAGATGGGTAAGGGGAGAAAGAGAGAATGACCACTTGGGAGAGATGAGGATCCCGGTGCCACCACCCCGCTGACCAGAAGCTCTCGGGGTGTGCGGGAACACGTGGGCGGACGAAGAGAGAGCAGTAGGAGTAGCAGTGTTGTCTGTGGTGATCCATGTTTCCGTTAGTGCCAAGAAGTCGAGGGACTGGAGGGAGGCATAGGCTGAGATGAACTCTGCCTTGTTGACCGCAGATCGGCAATTCCAGAGGCTACCGGAGACCTGGAACTCCACGTGGGTCGTGCGCGCTGGGACCACCAGATTAGGGTGGCCGCGGCCACGCGGTGTGGAGCGCTTGTATGGTCTGTGCAGAGAGGAGAGAACAGGGATAAACAGACACATAGTTAACAGGCTACAGAAGAGGCTACGCTAATGCAAAGGAGATTGGAATGACAAGTGGACTACACGTCTCGAATGTTCAGAAAGTTAAGCTACGTAGCAAGAATCTTATTGACTAAAATGATTAAAATGATACAGTACTGCTGAAGTACTGCTGAAGTAGGCTAGCTGGCAGTGGGTGCGTTGTTGACACTACACTAATCAAGTCGTTCCGTTGAGTGTAATAGTTTCTACAGTGCTGCTATTCGGGGGCTAGCTGGCTAGCTAGTAGTGTTGTTTACGTTACGTGTGTCCCTCATTTTGTCTGTCATAGTTGAAGTGTACCTATGATGAAAATTACAGGCCTCTCTCATCTTTTTAAGTGGGAGAACTTGCACAATTGGTGGCTGACTAAATACTTTTTAGCCCCACTGTATATACAGGGAGTACCAGTACCAGATCAATGTGGAGATATATACAGGGAGTACCAGTACCATATCAATGTGGAGATATATACAGGGAGTACCAGTACACGATCAATGTGGAGGTTTATACAGGGAGTACCAGTACCAGATCAATGTGCAGAGGTATTTGGGGTAGATATGTACATGAAGGCAGGGTAAATTGACTTGGCATCAGGATAGATAATAACAAGGTATTTGAGATATATTTGTACATGAAGGCAGGGTAAAGTGACTAGGCATCAGGATAGATAATAATAAGGTATTTGAGATATATATGTACATGAAGGCAGGGTAAAGTGACTAGGCATCAGGATAGATAATAATAAGGTATTTGAGATATATATGTACATGAAGGCAGGGTAAAGTGACTAGGCATCAGGATAGATAATAATAAGGTATTTGAGATATATATATGTACATGAAGGCAGGGTAAAGTGACTAGGCATCAGGATAGATAATAATAAGGTATTTGAGATATATATGTACATGAAGGCAGGGTAAAGTGACTAGGCATCATGATAGATAATAATACGAGTAAAATAAAGAACAGAGCAGCCAGGGTTGACCTACAACTACTGACATAAACAATGCACTTTAATGCAATGCAACTCCTACCCACTGTCTTCTTAAAATGTTTGTATTTTCCATGGTCATTAGCACATCTTTCCACGCATGCAGACACTGAAGCTCTTTGAGTGGTGTATCGTTAGGTTCTGCACAGCAACCTAGTCTAAAGTGGGCCTAACCCCAGTGAGACTTACAGGGGAATGGTTAAAGGGGGCCTGCTGCCTGCGCTTCATGGTACACCTCTCCAAACAGAAATACTACCATCTATAATTCATACTACCAGATACAGAAAAGCTACATTTGAAGTTTTTCATGTCTAAGTGTTGATATTCTCATTTTTAACTCATTAAACATTTAAAAGGTGGGCTTTGGCAGCCCATGGAAAATAAGAGTAGGGCTTGGTGATCTGTCTAGAGCCACCAGTCAACATGGATACCACATACACACACATACACATATTCTTTCACACACACAGACTCTTTAAATTGCACTTCATATGCATGATCCATGAAGAATGGGGAGAACGGATGGTGGGTTTGTGCGTTGAGACGTGGATAAAGATGATTTGCTCACGGATTCGTAGACTTCCGTCATTTATTATTAAGCATGGAGAAGAGCGCTGGATTGGTGGCGGCAACATTTTTCTGACCGTGGTCACATATGGATTTTAACAGTGGAAAGTAAACACGAAAAGTGTTTGGGAAAAAGGCCCATTTAGTCTTGCATTAGAAAATGATGGCATTGCATCCATACAGTGCATACTTGTAATTCATTCATTTGAACAATCAATCAATCATTCAAACAGTCATGTATTAATTCTAGGGAAAAAATGTAACTCAACATTATGAAAAATATGTATTCCATAAACCATAACCCTGTATCCCCTCAGCTCCAAAAGATCCTTGCGGCAAATCCATTTATGGACAATTAAGAGATTGTTGCTTTCACCTCAGTGGACAAATTGAAAAACGTCAACAAAAAAGAAATCACTGCATTTGCCCTCCGTTCAAAAGCCAAAACAACATTAGCTTTGTCTATTGAGTTTGTTAAATGCCCGACATAAAGTGAATTTGCCCCCGGGGGCTAGGAAACAATCGAGTAGACAACCAACGGAGACCGAGTAGACGAACAAGGCAATGGCTCCCATCACCAGAGAACTGGGTCAATAGCACTGAGGCTAAGTGACACCACAGGGTTGCCATGCCTTCCTCCCTGCTCTCGTGGAAGACTCTCGCCCACCCTGGGTCAGCAGGGAAATAGGGACACTCTGTCATGGGGTCCGACGGACGTGAACACACAACAAAACGTAATGAGCTGGTTGCATGGCTGGAATAGGGGCATGGGCGCTAATCTACTAGTCTAGTCTGACCTCAAAAAGCCTTGCAGACAGACAGGGCAAAGCACATCCACACATCCCTTGGGTCAAAACTCTTAGCTATCTCAGAACTATGGCCTTCTTTTCTTGCAGTGAGATAATCCCTTACCAGACTGGTTTTGTGAAGATTTTTACGTAACATGTTCTCTATATACAGTTCAGGTTGGAAATTTACATACACCTTTAGCCAAATACATTTTTTACATTTAATTCTAGTTACAATTCCCTGTCTTAGGTTAGTTAGGATCACCACTTTACTTTAAGAATGTTAAATGTCAGAATAATAGTAGAGAGAAGGATTTATTTAAGCTTTTATTTCATTCATCACATTCCCAGTGGGTCAGAAGATTACATACACTCAATTAGTATTTGGTAGCATTGCCTTAAAATTGTTTAACTTGGGTCAAACATTTCAGGTAGCCTTCCACAAGCTTCCCACAATATGGTGGGTGAATTTTGGCCCATTCCTCCTGACAGAGCTGGTGTAACTGAATCAGGTTTGTAGGCCTCCTTGCTCGCACATGCCTTTTCAGTTCTGCCCACAAATTTTCAAAAGGGTTGAGGTTAAGGCTTTGTGATGGCCACTCCAATACCTTGACTTTGTTGTTCTTAAAAGCCATTTTGCCACAACTTCGGAAGTATGGTTGGGGTCATTGTCCATTTGGAAGACCCATTTGCGACCAAGCTTTAACTTCCTGACAGATGTCTTGAGATGTTGCTTCAAGATATCCACATAATTTTCCTGCCTCATGATGCCATCTATTTAGTGAAGTTCACCAGTCCATCCTGCAGCAAAGCACCTCCACAACATGATGCTGCCACCCACGTGCTTCACGGTTGGGATGGTGTTCTTCGGCTTGCAAGCCTCCCCCTTTTTCCTCCAAACATAACGATGGTCATTATGGCCAAACAGTTCTATTTTTGTTTCATCAGACCAGAGGACATTTCTCCAAAAACTACGATCTTTGTCCCCATGTGCAGTTGCAACCATAGTTTGGCTTTTTTATGCCGGCTTTGGAGCAGTGGCTTCTTCCAAAGTCAGCTCAGCAGTCAGCTCAGCTATCCCCATTGAGACCGTGTCTGTGCCTCGACCTCGGTTGGGCAAAACTAAACGTGGCAGTGTTCGCCTTAGCAATCTCACTAGGATAAAGACCTCCTCTGTTCCTGTCATTATTGAAAGAGATCATGATACCTCACATCTCAAAATAGGGCTACTTAATGTTAGATCCCTTACTTCAAAGGCAATTATAGTCAATGAACTAATCACTGATCATAATCGAAATGTAATTGGCCTGACTGAAACATGGCTTAAGCCTGATGAATTTACTGTGTTAAATGAGGCCTCACCTCATGGCTACACTAGTGACCATATCCCCGGTGCATCCCACAAAGGCGGAGGTGTTGCTAACATTTACGATAGCAAATTTCAATTTACAAAAGAAAAATGACGTTTTCATCTTTCGAGCTTCTAGTCATGAAATCTATGCAGCCTACTCAATCACTTTTTATAGCTACTGTTTAAAGGCCTCCTGGGCCACATACAGCATTCCTCATTGAGTTCCCTGAATTCCTATCGGACCTTGTTGTCATAGCAGATAATATTATCATTTTTGGTGACTTTAAGATTCACATGGAAAAGTCCACAGACACACTCCAAAAGGCTTTCGGAGCCATCATCAACTCAGTGGGTTTTGTTCAACATGTCTCTGGACCTACTCACTGTCACAGTCATACTCTGGACCTAGTTTTGTCCCATGGAATAAATGTTGTGGATCTTAATGCTTTTCCACATAATCCTGGACTATCGGACCACCATTTTATTACATTTGCAACTGCAACAAATAATCTGCTCAGACCCCAACCAAGGAACATCAAAAGTCATGCAATAAATTCACAGACAACACAAAGATTCCTTGATGTCCTTCCAGACTCCCTCTGTCTACCCAAGCACGCCAGAGGACAAAAATCAGTTAACCACCTAATTGAGGAACTCAATTTAACCTTGCACAATACCCTAGATGCAGTTGCACCCCTAAAAACTAAAAACATTTCTCTTAAGAAACTAGCCCCCCTGTATACAGAAAATACCCGAGCTCTGAAGCAAGCTTCCAGAAAATTGCAACGGAAATGGCGCCACACCAAACTGGAAGTGTAACGTCGTTTGTCTGTTGAATGAAGAGAGTCAGACCGAAATGCAGCGTGTAGGTTACTCATGACTTTAATGAAATATATCGCGGTACATGAAATAACTGAATAAATACAAAAACAACAAACGGAACGTGAAACCTATTACAGCCTATCTGGTGAACACTACACAGAGATAGGAACAAACACCCACAAAATACAACGCGAACTCAGGCTACCTAAATACGGTTCCCAATCCGAGATAACGAGAATCACCTGCCTCCAATTGAGAATCGCCTCAGGCAGCCAAGCCTAACTAGACACCCCTAATCAAACCCCAAAGTCTTCCAACTAGCTTGGAAAGACAGTACCGTGCAGTATCGAAGAGCCCTGCCTGCTGCTCGATCATCCAATTTTTCCAACTTAATTGAGGAAAATAAGAACAATCCGAAATTCCTTTTTGATACGGTCACAAAGCTAACTAAAAAGCAGCATTCCCCAAGAGAGGATGGCTTTCACTTCAGCAGTAATAAATTCATGAACTTCTTTGAGGAAAAGATTGTGATTATTAGAAAGCAAATTACTCCTCTTTAAAAGCAAATGACTCCTCTTTAAATCTGCGTATTCCTTCAAAGCTCAGTTGTCCTGAGTCTGCACAACTCTGCCAGGACCTAGGATCAAGAGAGACACTCAAGTGTTTTAGTACTAAATCTCTTGACACAATGATGAAAATAATCATGGCCTCTAAAACTTCAAGCTGCATACTGGACCCTATTCCAACTAAACTAATATAATAATAATAATATAATACTAAAAGAGCTGCTTCCTGTGCTTGGCCCTCCTATGTTGAACATAATAAACATCTCTCTATCCACCGGATGTGTACCAAACTCACTAAAAATGCAGTAATAAAGCCTCTCTTGAAAAAGCCAAACCTTGACCCAGAAAATATAAAAACTATCAGCCTATATCGAATCTTCCATTCCTCTCAAAATGTTTAGAAAAGGCTGTTGCGCAGCAACTCACTGCCTTCCTGAAGACAAACAATGTATACAAAATGTTTCAGTCTGGTTTTAGACCCCATCATAGCACTGAGACTGCACTTGTGAAGGTGGTAAATTACCTTTTAATGGCATCAGACTGAGGCTCTGCATCTGTCTTTGTGCTCCAAGACCTTAGTGTTGCTTTTGATACCATCGATCACCACATTCTTTTGGAGAGATTGGAATCCCAAATTGGTCTACACGGACAAGTTCTGGCCTGGTTTAGATCTTATCTGTCGGAAAGATATGAGTTTGTCTCTGTGAATGGTTTGTCCTCTGACAAATCAACTGTAGATTTTGGTGTATGTCAAGGTTCTGTTTTAGGACCACTATTGTTTTCACTATATATTTTAACTCTTGGGGATGTCATTCGAAAACATAATGTTAACTTTCACTGCTATGCGGATGACACACAGCTGTACATTTCAATGAAACATGGTGAAGCCCCAAATTGCCCTCGCTAGAAGCATGTGTTTCAGACATAAGGAAGTGGATGGCTGCAAACTTTCTACTTTTAAACTCGGACAAAACAGTGATGCTTGTTCTAGGTCCCAGGAAACAAAGAGATCTTCTGTTGAATCTGACAATTAATCTTAATGGTTGTACAGTCATCTCAAATAAAACTGAAGGACCTCAGCGTTACTCTGGACCCTGATCTCTCTTTTGAAGAACATATCAAGACTGTTTCAATGACAGCTTTTTTCCATCTACGTAACATTGCAAAAATCAGAAACTTTCAGTCCAAATATAATGCAGAAAAATTCATCCATGCTTTTGTCACTTCTAGGTTAGACTACTGCAATGCTCTATTTTCCGGCTACCCGGATAAAGCACTAAATAAACTTCAGTTAGTGCTAAATACGGCTGCTAGAATCCTGACTAGAACCAAAAAATTTGATCATATTACTCCAGTGCTAGCCTCTCTACACTGGCTTCCTGTCAAAGCAAGGGCTGATTTCAAGGTTTTACTGCTAACCTACAAAGCATTACATGGGCTTGATCTTACCTATCTCTCTGATTTGGTCCTGCCGTACATACCTACACGTACGTTACGGTCACAAGACGCAGGCCTCCTAATTGTCCCTAGAATTTCTAAGCAAACTGCTGGATGTAGGGCTTTCTCCTATAGAGCTCCATTTTTATGGAATGGTCTGCCTACCCATGTGAGAGACGCAAACTCGGTCTCAAACTTTAAGTCTTTACTGAAGACTCATCTCTTCAGTGGGTCATATGATTGAGTGTAGTCTGGCCCAGGAGTGTGAAGGTGAACGGAAAGGCTTTGGAGCAACAAACCGCCCTTGCTGTCTCTGCCTGGCTGGTTCCCCACTTTCCACTGGGATTCTCTGCCTCCAACCCTTACTAGGGCTCTTTCATACCATCCCTAGGAGGGGTGCGTCACTTGAGTGGGTTGAGTCACTGATGTGATCTTCCTGTCTGGGTTGGCGCCCCCCCTTGGGTTGTGCCGTGGTGGAGATCTTTGTGGGCTATACTCAGCCTTGTCTCAGGATGGTAAATTGGTGGTTGAAGATATCCCTCTAGTGGTGTGGTGGCTGTGCTTTGGCAAAGTGGGTGGGGTTATATCCTTCCTGTTTGGCCCTGTCCGGGGGTGTCATCGGATGTGTCTCCTGACCCCTCCTGTCTCAGCCTCCAGTATTTATGCTGCAAAAGTTTATGTGTCGGGGGGCTAGGGTCAGTTTGTTATATCTGGAGTAATTCTCCTGTCCTATCCAGTGTCCTGAGTGAATTTAAGTATGCTCTCTCTAATTCTCTCTTTCTTTCTCTCTCTCGGAGGACCTGAGCCCTAGGACCATGCCTCAGGACTACCGGGCATGATGAGTCCTTGCTGTCCCCAGTCCACCTGGCCGTGCTGCTGCTCCAGTTTCAACTGTTCTGCCTGTGATTATTATTATTTGACCATGCTGGTCATTTATGAACATTTGAACATCTTGGCCATGTTCTGTTATAATCTCCACCCGGCACAGCCAGAAGAGGACTGGCCACCCCACATAGCCTGGTTCCTCTTTAGGTTTCTTCCTAGGTTTTGGCCTTTCTTGGGAGTTTTTCCTAGCCGCCGTGCTTCTATACCTGCATTGCTTGCTGTTTGGGGTTTTAGGCTGGGTTTCTGTACAGCACTTTGAGATACCAGCTGATGTACGAAGGGCTATACAAATAAATGTGATTTGATTTGATTCCTTGCTGAGCGGCCTTTCAGGTTATGTCGATATAGGACTTGTTTTACTGTGAAAATAGAACCTTTTGTGCCTGTTTCCTCCAGCATCTTCACAAGGTCCTTTGCTGCTGTTGTTCTGGGATTGATTTGCACTTTTCGCACCAAAGTACGTTAATCTCTAGGAGACAGAACGCGTCTCCTTCCTGAGCGGTATGACGGCTGCGTGGTCCCATGGTGTTTATACTTGCATACTATTGTTTGTACAGATGAACGTGGTACCTTCAGGCATTTGGAAATTGCTCCCAAGGATGAACCAGACTTGTGGAGGTCTATAATTATTTTTCTGAGGTATTGGCTGATTTCTTTTGATTTCCCCATGATGTCAAGCAAAGAGGCACTGCGTTTGAAGGTAGGCCTTGAAATACATCCACAGGTACACCTCCAATTGACTCAAGTGATGTCAATTAGCCTATAAAGAAGCTTCTAAAACCATGATATCATTTTCTGGAATATTTCAAGCTGTTTAAAGGCACAATCAAATTAGTGTATGTAAACTTCTGACCCACTGGAATTGTGATACATTGAATTATAAGTGAAATAATATGTCTGTAAACAATTGTTGGAAAAATGACTTGTGTCATGCACAAAGTAGATGTCCTAACCGACTTGCCAAAACTATAGTTTCTTAACAAGAAATTTGTGGAGTGTTTGAAAAACGAGTTTTAATGACCCCAACCTAAGTGTATGTAAACTTCCGACTTCAACTGTACATTATATCGTGATTAGAGAGTGATTAGAGAGCAGAGACTTACTCTGGACATTGATAGACACTGTGTCTTTCTCCCAGGACACAACAGTGATGTAGGCCTCCACCGAGGCTGGGATAATGCACTTGAACACCGCCACATTGCCTCTCATGGCTTTCTGGTCCTCCACACGGACCGTGTAGGGCTCTCGTAGAACTGGAAGAGATGGGGGAAACAAGAAATGAGAGTCCTCAATGAATTGACTTTCATTTTTCTGTTCTGGCAAATGATTTGCTGTCTATATATTTTGTTTCTTTGCTTTCTTCACTGCTTTAATCACAAGCATAACAAATGTGACATCCCTGGTTAGACTCTGAACATTACCAACTGAAATGTTTAGCAGGTGGTCACTAGTCACCCAAGTGGTATACTATACCCCATTTAGTGACCAACAAGCTTCTGTTCAACATCTCCACACTGTCTGCAGCCCTAATTCCCGCCTCTGTAATCAACTGTCCATTTCCATAACCACACTGGCCACTGACCACTATACTGTAGGGCTGGGATTTGCCAGGGACCTCACGATACAATATAATCCCGATACTTAGGTACCCTTAGGTGTATCACGATGCTATATGTATTGTGATTCGATACTGTGACTTTATTGTGATATGATGTTCCTGACAGAGACAAGAGAGAGCCTTGACAAAACAAGTTTTGATCAGTAATGGAAATAAAACCGCTGAATACATGTTGGCTGACCATGTAAAAAGAAGATGGAGAACAAGCTATAGAAGGAGAGATACTAGAGTTTTGGAACAGGTACAGCAGACTAGCGCTAGATAATGTTAACTACCTAGCAATGATTTTTGGAATAATAAAAATAATAATAATAATAATAATAATAATTCTCACATCACTACTGCTTTAGATAAACAACCCTACTGTACATTATACAGTATGCATAAACCAAGCAGATAGACCACTCACCAGCCTTAATATGGACATCTTGGCTCCTGATTTTCCCTGAGGGGTTCTCCGCTGTGCAATAGTAGGTGTTGTCATGGATGAGGTTGCTGAAGCTGGAGGGATTGAAGTGGAAGATCTGGAGGGTGCCATTGGGGTGCACGTGGCGGATCCCGGGGACATCGTAGATTTCCTCTCCGGTGGCCAAGTACCAGCGCAGCGAGGCGGGGGGCACGCCCACGGCGGGACAGGGCACCGAGGTCCCTGTGGTGCTGGCAAACACTACCTCTTGCACAGATGCATTGACAAAATATAAGCTGGAACGTAGATCTTCACTGAAAACTGAAAAGAAAACAGAGCAGAGCAGGGAATGTTAGTCATTGGTAGTGTTTAGGTTTTTTGCTGCCCATCTTCTCATCTAACGTCCAGCCTTTTGCCACCTTTGATTTTTATATACTGTATATCCCTTATCTTGATCAATGTGAAGAAAAAACACTGAGCCTTTTTACGTTTTTGGATAATTTTTTCTTAAATATATTATCCATCCCCTTACTTGGAGGGGTATTTTTATGGGAGTTGTTTCACAATGTAACATTTTGAGTGAAATAATCAACCGATGAATGGCCAGAAGAACCAGTCTCCATCTTAACAATGGAGGCCATTTTGCAATATCTCTGAACTAAAACATCTGAATGCCTCGTCAGCAGAGCTCCACTATGCATTTATCTCTAAGACTTCTTATGTTGTATTTCACTTTGAGTCTGTGGTGCTGTAATGGTGTTGTGCTCTGACTGCATGGCCAAAGTGCTATTTTCAACTGCAGTGAGGAGGAAGGGAGAAAGGAGAGTTGTTCAGTATTAAGAGGCATTTCAGAGGAGCCGAGGGAGAGGAGAGGAACTTGGGAGGGCCAGCATAGCACCAGACCTGATTACAAACACAGTGCATAATGGGAAACTGGGGCTGGAGGGCTGCTTGTGGAGGGCTGAGCCACGACCCCGCTAAGAAATGTGGCGTCTGTGCAGGTGGATGTTGCTACTCCCTCCCACCCAACCCAATACTGAACCAATTCTTTATGAGCTGGTAAGGTGTACTGTTTAGGCAGGCACCAAGGCTTCTGGGAAATCAAAGATACTAGGCAAGCACTCCATGTAACCTAGTGTGTCTGCCTTATTGTTAACATGGGCTTTTGGGTGAGTTCTTCTAAATCCTGCTTCTTAAAATGGCTGTCATTTAGTTATATAGATTATTATTGGATATGAAAAAAAAACAGTTGAGAACCATACCAACCATGTCCTTTTTTCTTAATAGCAAATAGATTGGAATTGCTGTTGTGTGTTTGTCATCTCATCACAGTTTGTAGCAACTTAATTATGTAAAAAGTATTTTTCCAGACTATTCCCACAACCTGTCTTGTCACTGTAACCAGCCTACCTGTTGGTGTGTGATCCTACACTCCCTGTCCTGTCACAACCTAACACTAAAGCATGTACTTTGTGATGTACTCAAAGGTGCTCTATTATAGAGTACCCAACCTGCCTCATTCCCTGCCCTGTCACAACCCTGCCTGCCTCATTCCCTGCCCTGTCACTACCCAGCATGCCCCATTCCCTGCCCTGTTTTTACCCAGCCTGCCTCATTCCCTGCCCTGTCACAACCCTGCCTGCCTCATTCCCTGCCCTGTCTTTACCCAGCCTGCCTCATTCACTGCCCTGTCTTTACCCAGCTTGCCTCATTCACTGCCCTGTCTTTACCCAGCTTGCCTCATTCACTGCCCTGTCTCTACCCAGCCTGCCTCATTCACTGCCCTGTCACTACCCAGCCTGCCTCATTCACTGCCCTGTCTTTACCCAGCTTGCCTCATTCACTGCCCTGTCTTTACCCAGCCTGCCTCATTCCCTGCCCTGTCACAACCCTGCCTGCCTCATTCCCTGCCCTGTCTTTACCCAGCCTGCCTCATTCACTGCCCTGTCTTTACCCAGCTTGCCTCATTCACTGCCCTGTCTCTACCCAGCTTGCCTCATTCACTGCCCTGTCTCTACCCAGCCTGCCTCATTCACTGCCCTGTCACTACCCAGCCTGCCTCATTCACTGCCCTGTCTTTACCCAGCTTGCCTCATTCACTGCCCTGTCTCTACCCAGCCTGCCTCATTCACTGCCCTGTCACTACCCAGCCTGCCTCATTCACTGCTCTGTCTCTACCCAGCCTGCCTACATGCCTTCATGTGCTGCCAATCCCCCTCCTCTGGGAACAAACATTTTAGTGCTTCATCAATACCTACAGTGCCTTGCGAAAGTATTCGGCCCCCTCGAACTTTGCGACCTTTTGCCACATTTTAGGCTTCAAACATAAAGATATAAAACTGTATATTTTTGTGAATAATCAACAACAAGTGGGACACAATCATGAAGTGGAACGACATTTATTGGATATTTCAAACTTTTTTAACAAATCAAAAACTGAAAAATTGGGTGTGCAAAATTATTCAGCACCTTTACTTTCAGTGCAGCAGAAGATCAGTGAGGATCTCTGAATGATCCAATGTTGACCTAAATGACTAATGATGATAAATACAATCCACCTGTGTGTAATCAAGTCTCCGTATAAATGCAACTGCACTGTGATAGTCTCAGAGGTCCGTTAAAAGCGCAGAGAGCATCATGAAGAACAAGGAACACACCAGGCAGGTCCGAGATACTGTTGTGAAGAAGTTTAAAGCCGGATTTGGATACAAAAAGATTTCCCAAGATTTAAACATCCCAAGGAGCACTGTGCAAGCGATAATATTGAAATGGAAGGAGTATCAGACCACTGCAAATCTACCAAGACCTGGCCGTCCCTCTAAAGTTTCAGCTCATACAAGGAGAAGACTGATCAGAAATGCAGCCAAGAGGCCCATGCTCACTCTGGATGAACTGCAGAGATCTACAGCTGAGGTGGGACACTCTGTCCATAGGACAATAATCAGTCGTATATTGCACAAATCTGGCCTTTATGGAAGAGTGGCAAGAAGAAAGCCATTTCTTAATGATATCCATAAAAAGTGTTGTTTAAAGTTTGCCACAAGCCACCTGGGAGACACACCAAACATGTGGAAGAAGGTGCTCTAGTCAGATGAAACCAAAATTGAACTTTTTGGCAACAATGCAAAACGTTATGTTTGGCGTAAAAGCAACACAGCTCATCACCCTGAACACACCATCCCCACTGTCAAACATGGTGGTGGCAGCATCATGGTTTGGGCCTGCTTTTCTTCAGCAGGGACAGGGAAGATGGTTAAAATTGATTGGAAGATGGATGGAGCCAAATACAGGACCATTCTGGAAGAAAACCTGATGGAGTCTGCAAAAGACCTGAGACTGGGACGGAGATTTGTCTTCCAACAAGACAATGATCCAAAACATAAAGCAAAATCTACAATGGAATGGTTCAAAAATAAACATATCCAGGTGTTAGAATGGCCAGGTCAAAGTCCAGACCTGAATCCACTCGAGAATCTGTGGAAAGAACTGAAAACTGCTGTTCACAAATGCTCTCCATCCAACCTCACTGAGCTCGAGCTGTTTTGGAAGGAGGAATGGGAAAATATTTCAGTCTCTCGATGTGCAAAACTGATACAGACATACCCCAAGCGACTTACAGCTGTAATCACCGCAAAAGGTGGCGCTACAAAGTATTAACTTAAGGGGGCTGAATAATTTTGCACGCCCAATTTTTCAGTTTTTGATTTGTTAAAAAAGTTTGAAATATCCAATAAATGTCGTTCCACTTCATGATTGTGTCCCACTTGTTGTTGATTCTTCACAAAAAAATACAGTTTTATATCTTTATGTTTGAAGCCTGAAATGTGGCAAAAGGTCGCAAAGTTCAAGGGGGCCGAATACTTTCGCAAGGCACTGTAACAAGGGCTCCATCTACCACAACCTGCTTCCACCTTGTCTGGTATAGCATATACAAATACTTCCATAATATACATGTATATTGCATTTAAACACTCACTTCACACATACCAAAATGCACAGGATTTCCTTTATATACATAGAGTCACAACTATTTGTACCTCAAACTTACAGACATCTACATTTGATGGCATGTGTTGTCACTAGTCAGGGTTGTTTTAGTTTCTAAATGGAGACATCCATAAGCATGGAATGGCGAAGGGAAGTGCATGACTGCTCCATTCTTATGGATCGGCTAACAGGAAATCGCCAGACCCCAACATTAACAGTTCAATAGATTGGCTGTTTGGGAGCACACACACACAACCAAGATTCACATGTTTGATTGATGAGTGGTCTGAAAAGCATGGTATAGTAACTCCAACTGTGTGTGTACGTGTGTGTGTGCATGTGCATGTGTTGTGTGTGGTTGCGTGCATGTGTGAGTGTGAGTGTGTGTGTCCTACTGTATTTACCCCTGTGGTTAACACACAGATCAATAGCTCTCAGACCAGCTAGGCAGCTGCAGGTGGCTCATCATAGTATTAATAAATGCTAAGAGTTAGCCTGAAGCTCTCATAAATATAAATACAACCAGCTCCATCGTCAGCCATTACAGAGGGAATGGATGAACAATGAGTGGATTCCTCTTAGCAAGGCAAAGACAGGGTTGAGAGACAGTCAGAATACAGGTTCCATAAGGTGTATAGCTCATGTTTGGAGAAGAGGGCCAGCCTCCTCTGTTGTACTTTGCAGGTTCTAAATGCGAACAAAGAGCCATCAAAGCTGAGCTCTGAGTGTGTTTGAAAGGTGAAAAATGAAGAAAGGCTGCCTCATGACTAATTTTGTCTCAATCTACCTTTTCACATACTCATTCAAATGTAGCCCCCGTTTCTGGACGGCTGAATCCTTAAAACAGTGAAGCCGTGACGGACGAATGCAGGCGCTGCCAGAGCCCAGAACCCAATGTAGGAGAGCAGAGATATACTTTAGAGAGCATTGTCAAGGAAAACAGTGAGGTATAGTGGAGAGAGAGAGAGAGAGAGAGAGAGAGAGAGAGAGAGAGAGAGAGAGAGAGAGAGAGAGAGAGAGAGAGAGAGAGAGAGAGAGATTGAAAGCACTCAGTCAATAAGATACAGGCAGTTACTAGCAAAGAGAAAGAGAGACAGAGAGAAAAGCCACTAGGAGTGTCAGCGGCATTCTTCCACTTGCTCTGTCTCTGCAGCTCTCCACTGCTCTCTCCAGAAAATGACCACTCCTCCTTTTTCTTCTTCACTCTCTCTCTCTTTCCCTTCCCTCTCCATACCACTTTCTCCTCTTCTCCCCTCCTTTCTCTCCCTCTCCCCTCTCCATCCCACTCTCTCTCATCTCCCTCTTCGCCCCTCCTTTCTCTCTCTCCCTTCCCTCTCCATCCCACTCTCTCCTCTCCTCTTCTCCCCTCCTTTCTCTCTCTCTCTCTCCCTTCCCTCTCCATCCCACTCTCTCTCCTCCTCTCCTTTCTCTCTCCCTTTCCTCTCCATCCCACGCTGTCTCCTCTCTTCTTCTCCCTTCCTTTCTCTCTCCCTTTCCTCAACATCCCACTCTCCCCTCCTTTCTCTCTCCCTTTCCTCTCCATACCACTATCCTCTCCTCCCCTCCTCTCCATCCCACTCCCCTCTCCTCCCCTCCTTTCTCTCTCCCCTCCTTTCTCTCACCCTTTCCTCTCCATCCCACTATCCTCTTCTCCCCTCCTTTCCCCCTCCCTTTCCTCTCCATCCCACTCTCTCTCCTCCCCTCCTTTCTCTCTCCCTTTCCTCACCATCCTACTCTCTCTCCTCCTTTCTCTCTCCCTTTCCTCTCCATCCCTCTCTCCTCTTCTTCCCCCTTTCTCTCTCCCTTTCCTCACCATCCCTCTCTCCTCTTCTCCCCCCTTTCTCTCTCCCTTTCCTCTCCATCTCTCTCTCCTCTTCTCTCCTCCTTTCTCTCTCCCTTTCCTCTCCATCCCACTTTCCTATCCTCTTCTCCCCTCATTTCGCTCTCCTTTTCCTCTCCATCCCACTCTCCTCTTCTCCCCTCCTTTATCGCTCCCTTTCCTCACCATCCCACTCTCTCTCCTCTTCTCCCCTCCTTTCTCTCTCCCTTTCCTCTCCATCCCTTTCTCCTCTTCTCCCCCCTTTCTCTCTCCCTTTCCTCTCCATCCCTATCTCCTCTTCTCCCCTCCTTTCTCTCTCCCTTTCCTCTCCATCCCACTTTCCTATCCTCTTCTCCCCTCATTTCGCTCTCCTTTTCCTCTCCATCCCACTCTCCTCTTCTCCACTCCTTTATCTCTCCCTTTCCTCACCATCCCACTCTCTCCCCTCCTTTCTCTCTCCCTTTCCTCTCCATCCCACTATCCTCTCCTCCCCTCCTTTCTCTCTCCTTTTCCTCTCCATCCCACTCCCCTCTCCTCCTTTCTCTCTCCCTTTCCTCTCCATCCCACTATCCTCTCCTCCCCTCCTTTCTCTCTCCCTTTCCTCTCCATCCCACTCCCCTCTCCTCCTTTCTCTCTCCCTTTCCTCTCCATCCCACTATCCTCTCCTCCCCTCCTTTTTCTCTCCCTTTCCTCTCCATCCCACTCCCCTCTCCTCCTTTCTCTCTCCCTTTCCTCTCCATCCCACTCCCCTCTCCTCCTTTCCTCCTTTCCTCTCCATCCCACTCTCCTCTCTTCTCCCCTCCTTTCTCTCTCCCCTCCTTTCTCTCCCTTTCCTCACCATCCCACTCTCCTCTCCTCTTCTCCCCTCCTGTCTATCTCCTCCCCTCCTTTCTCTCTCGCTTTCCTCACCATCCCACTCTCTCTCCTCTCCTCTCGCCTCATTTCCCTCTCCCTTTCCTCTCCATCTCACTCTCTCTCCTCCCCTCCTTTCTCTCTCCCTTTCCTCACCATCCTACTCTCTCTCCTCCTTTCTCTCTCCCTTTCCTCTCCATCCCACTCTCCTCTTCTCCCCTCCTGTCTCTCTCCTCCCCTCCTTTCTCTCTCGCTTTCCTCACCATCCCACTCTCTCTCCTCTCCTCTCCCCTCCTTTCCCTCTCCCTTTCCTCTCCATCTCACTCTCCTCTCCTCTCCCATACTTTCCCTCTCCCTTTCCTCTCCATCCCACTCTCTCTCCTCTCCCCTCCTTTCCCTCCCCCTTTCCTCTCCATCCCACTCTCTCTCCTCTCCCCTCCTTTCCCTCTCCCTTTCCTCTCCATCCCACTCTCTCTCATCTTCTCCCCTCCTTTCTCTCTCCCTTTCCTCTCCATCCTACTCTCTCCTCCCCTCCTTTCCTCTCCATCCCACTCTCCTCCTCGCGCTCCCTTTCCTCTACATCCCACTCTCTCCTCTTCTCCCCTCCTTTCTCTCTCTCTCACTCTCTCTCTTTCCTCTCCATCCCACTCTCTCCTTTCCTCTTCTCCCCTCCCCTCCGTTTCTCGGTAACATTCAGATTCTTCATGGTCACCTGACCCTGTCTCTCACATCCAGACTTTCTCAGCCCGTACAGAGCAGGGGGACGCAGGTGCAGGAAAACAAACAACAAATAACAAGACAGCGCATCTCTCTCACACAGAGAGTAGAGTACACATTACGGACTGGCCAAAATGGCCATTTATTATCTCCTCCTGGACCTCCATGAATGCCCACACTGACTCACAGCCCAAATGACTGGAGTTAGATAGTGGATAACATGGAAATACACAGAAGATTAGCAAACTGCAATTGCAATCACACTGCACACTGCCCTATCCCATCTGGACAAGGAGAATAACTATGTAAGAATGCTGTTCATTGAATACAGCTCAGCATTCAACACCATAATACCCTCCAAGCTCATCATCAAGCTGGAGGCCCTGGGCCTCAACCCCGCCCTGTGCAATTGGGTCCTGGACTTTGACGGACCGCCCCCAGGTGGTGAAGGTAGGAAACAACATCTCCAACTCGCTGACCCTCAACACTGGGGCCCCACAAGGGAGCGTGCTCAGCCCCCACCTGCTCCCATAAATGCGTGGCCATGCAAGCCTACAACTCAATCATCAAGTTTGTGGACGACAACAGTATTGGGTTTGATTTCCAACAACGACGAGACAGACTGCAGAGAGGTGGTGAGGGCACTTGGAGTGTGGTGTCAGGAAAACAACCTCTCATTCAACGTCAACAAAACAAAGGAGATGAACGGGGACTTCAGGAAACAGCAGAGGGAACACCCCCCTATCCCCATCGAAGGGACAGCAGTGGAAAAAGTGGAAAGTTTTAAGTTCCTCGGCGTACACATCGACGACAAACTGAAATAGTCCACCCACACAGACAGTGTGGTGAAGAAGGCGCAACAGTGCCTCTTCTACCTCAGGAGGCTGAAGAAATGTGGCTTGTCATCCCAAACCCTGACTAACTTGCACAGATCAACAAATCGAGAGCATCCTGTCCGGCAACTGCTCTGCCTTCAAGGCTCTCCAGAGGGTGGTGCGGTCTGCACAACGCATCACTTGAGGCAAACTACCTGCCCTCGATGACACCTATAGCACCCAATGTCCCAGGAAGGCAAAAAAGATCATTCAAGACAATAACCGAGCCACTGCCTGTTCACACCGCTACCATCCAGAAGGCGAGGTCAGTACAGGTGCATCAAAGCTGGGACTGAGAGACTGAAGAACGGCTGCTATTTCAAGGCCATCAGACTGCTAAACAGCAATCACTAACTCAGAGAGGCTGCTGCCTACATGGAGACCCAATCACTGGCTACTTTAACAAATGGATCACTAGTCACTTTAAATAATGGCCCTTTAATAATGTTTACATATCTGTCACGCCTTGGTCTTCGTATTTTGTGTGACATGGGTTATTGTGGTGTGTTTTTTATCTTGGGGTGTTGTGGGGCGTCGACGTAGTCTATGGCTGCCTGAGGCGGTTCTCAATCAGAGTCAGGTGATTCTCGTTGTCTCTGATTGGGAACCATATTTAGGCAGCCATATTCTGTGAGTGTTTTCGTGGGTGATTGTTCCTGTCTCTGTGTAGTGTTCACCAGATAGGCTGTGATAGGTTTTCTCGTTCCGTTTGTTGTTTTGTATATTTATAGTTATTTCATGTATCGCTATTCTTCATTAAAGAACATGAGTAACCACCACGCTGCATTTTGGTCCGACTCTCCTTCAACAGACGAACGCCGTTGCAATATCTTACATTACTCATATCATATGTACTGTATCTTATACCATCTATTGCACCTTGCCTATGCCGCTCGGCCATCGCTCATCCATATATTTATGTCTACATATTCTCATTCACCCCTTTAGATTTGTGTATATAAGGTAGTTGTGGAATTGTTAGATTACTTGTTAGATATTACTGCACTGTCGGAACTAGAAGCACAAGCATTTCGCTACACAATAACATCTGCTCAACATGTGTATGTGACCAATAAAATTTGATTTGATTTTGATTTAAATACATTCTATGTGATAAATACAGTCTGGGGACTTGTATGCACTCATGTTCAAGTTATCTTTATTGTCCCAATTGGGAAATGTGTTGTGCAGTCAGGGTTGAACAATAAAAAATGGTGACAACCATACAACCTATATATACACATCACATGAAGCAATGAGATGGATAAAAGGTGCAATCATTGTGCAATTTAAATACATTTCACTTCATATGCAGATTCAGAAAGTTAATGGTCTGTGGGATAAAAGCGTTCCTGTATCTGTTGCTATTGGGCTTGGGAAGTCTCAAACGATAACCCGAGGAGAGAAGCGCAAAAATGGTCAAGCAGGGGTTGATCAGGACAGTCTAGGATACTGTTCTCTCTCCTCACCACTTGCTTTCGGAATGTCACCGAGAGCTGAGTCTGTTGCACTCTGTTATCACCACTTCGCGCTCTGCTGTCGTGTAAAACATTACCACAACCACACACAGCATAAAATGCAGAGCCGTCTCTTATGACCAAGCTGTCTTCAGCTGTCTTATTAACTGAATGACCTAGTCAAACTGAGGTGAATCGACAGACTGTTAGGAGCAAAAACGACCATGTGTGTGTGGGTGGTGCTGGCCGTGAACTTCTGGAGGGTGGCTGTGTGAAGAATCATCTCATTAACAGCCGTGATAAAACAGTCAGATCACATGAAATAAACATTGCTGCCTGACTGAAGTATAGACAGTTGCTTAACAGAGTATCAGCTATACTTCTGAGAATCTATTGATAATACTGAGAGGAGAAAAGCAAGGGAAAGCTCAAAACCAGGCCGAGGGAATCTTAAAAAGACAGATGAAAGATTCATGTGTATCCTATCAGTACACATCCATCAGCCTGGGCCAGACTACAGATGTCTGTCTGTCTATCAGCCTGGGCCAGACTACAGATGTCTGTCTGTCTATCAGCCTGGGCCAGACTACAGATGTCTGTCTGTCTATCAGCCTGGGCCAGACTACAGATGTCTGTCTGTCTATCAGCCTGGGCCAGACTAAAGATGTATGTCTGTCTATCAGCCTGGGCCAGACTACAGATGTCTGTCTGTCTGTCTATCAGCCTGGGCCAGACTACAGATGTCTGTCTGTCTATCAGCCTGGGCCAGACTACAGATGTCTGTCTGTCTGTCTTTCTGTCTGTGTGTCTGTTTGGTCTGAAAGGCTACTATAGACTTACTCAATCTCTGCTGATATCTGTTTTGAATCTTATATAGGCGTTTTGGATCTTGTACAACCACCACAATCAGGCTATGGGATTATATGGGAATGAAGGTGTGTTTGATGATGTGCCTGTGAGCTAGGCCTATTGCCACATCCAGACATTTTCCTCCATTTCTCCCCAAACAAATGGACTGAATGTTAGGTACAAACATTTCTTGTTAACCCTGTGCTATAGCTAATTCCAAACATTATGCCTTACTGTATTAGGCCTGTATAAGAGCACAAACCAGGGCACGGGTGGGCAAACAATACTTTAAAAAAATATAAACAATATAATTATAGAGATATTCAAAATACCAACATGTGAGAAATACTGTACTTTATTAATGTTTCAATGGAACCAACCAAAATAATTTGATTATTTAATACAAAATTAATGTTTCATAATTATTGGCACTCCTCATTTAGTACTTAGTGCAACCACCTCTGGCAAGGATAACAGCATGGACTTTTCCTGTAATGTTAGGCAAGGTTAAGGAACACTGGAGGGATTTTGGACCATTCCTCTATGTAGATCCTTTCAAGATCCTTCACATTCTTTGGGTTTGCGCTTATCAGCAGCCCTCTTCAACTCACAAGTTTTCCATTGGATTGAGGTCCAGCGACTGAGATGGCCATGGGAGAACATTGATTTTGTTGTCACAGAACCATTTCTTTGTGGATCTTGAGGTATGTTTCGGGTCATTGTCTTGTTGGAAAGTCCACCCACGGCCAAGTCCCAGCATTCTGGCAGAGGCAACCAGATTGTCAGCCAAAATTGCCTGATACGTGGTAGAATTCATTATGCCATCAATCTTAACCAGTGCCCTTGGACCTCTGGAATTAAAACAGCCCCAAAACATCACTGACCCCCCTCCATATTTCACCGTGGGTATGAGGTGCCTCTCCTTGTATGCATCTCTGTTTCAACGCCAAATGTTCCGATGCTGTATCTGATCAAAACGTTCAATTTTGGTCTCATCTGACCAGACCACCTTCTTCCAGTCATAATTTAAATCACGTTTGGCAAACTCCAAGTGCTTGCGTCTGTGTCTTGGGGTCAGAAAGGGCTTTCTTCTGGCAACCCTTCCAAAGAGCCTGTGGATGTGGAGGTGGTGTCTGATGGTGCATTTTGAAACCTGGTGACCCCAAGACCCCACCAAGGCCTGCAATTATTTCACAGTGTTTCTTGGGGATTTTGTTGCTTCTCTCACCACCCTCCTCCCTGTCCTGGGGGGCAAAATGCATTTGTGTCCTCTACCCGTGAGGTTTACAACTGTTCCATATTTTCTAATAATTGTCCTGACAGTGCTCAGTGGTATATTCTATTGTTTGTGTATCTTTTTGTAGCCATTACCAGATTTATGAAGATCTATGACTATCTGTCTCTTTTGAACTGCTAGTTCTTTTGTTTTCTTCATGGTGTTTGATGACAGCAGGATATTGCATGTGTGTTACCTCATTTTAATACCCTAGTGAAACAGGAAGTGATGTAATGGCTCAATATAGATCCTTAAGACTTAGATAAACTTAAATGAGTGGAATTTAATTTGTGGTTTAATTTTGGTAGATGATATTTACAATAATCTTTAAGGGTGCCATTAATTGTGAAACCTTGATTTGGAGGACATTGATTTTTAATTAAATCAATAACTTATTTTGGTTGGTTCCATTGAAACATTAATCAAGTACAGTACTTCTCACATGTTGTTATTTTGAGTTGATCTGTATAATTATATTGCTTATATTTGTTTAAGCATTGTTTGTGCATTGCCAGTAATTTTGGAGCCCACTGTAGTTGACAGTGCATGTCAGAGCAAAAACCAAGCCGTGAGGTCGAAGGAATCATCCGTAGAGCTCCGAGACAGGATTGTGTTGATGCACAGGTCTGGGAAAGGGTACCAACACAATGTCTGCTGCATTGAAGGTCCCCAAGAACACAGTGGCCTCCATCATTCTTAAATGGAAGAAGTTTGGAACCACCAAAGCTCTTCCTAGAGCTGGCCGCCCGACCAAACTGAAAAATCGGAGGAGAAGGGCTTTTATCAGGTAGTTGACTAAGAACCCAATGGTCACTCTAACAGAGCTCTAGAGTTCCTCTGTGGAGATTGGAAAATATTCCAGAAGGAAAACCAGCACTCCACCAATCAGGCCTTTATGGTAGACTGGCCAGACGGAAGGGAGTCCTCAGTAAAAAGTACATGACAGCCAGCTTGGAGTTTGCCAAAAGGTACAACAAGATTCTCTGGTCTGATGAAACAAAGATTGAACTCTTTGGCCTAATTGCCAAGCGTCACGTCTGCAAGACACCTGGCACCATCTCTACGGTGAAGCATGGTGGTGGCAGCATCATGCTGTGGGGATGTTTTTCAATGGCAGGGACTGAGAGTTGAGTTTATTTTATTTTTACAGGGACAGTGCACATTAATCAACGTTTCAGTAAAAGTGCTGTTTTTAGCCAGACGGCTAATTTTCAATCGCAGTCCTGGGCAGGTTATTAAAAACAATTACAATATAGACAATAGCAACATAGGACAAGCAAGACATAGCATACAGACAGAGCAACATAGGACAAGCAAGACATAGCATACAGACAGAGCAACATAGGACAAGCAAGACATAGCATACAGACAGAGCAACATAGGACAAGCAAGATGTAGCATACAGACATAGCAACATAGAACAAAAAGCAGCAAGACAAAATTCATAAAAGCAACAAAGTGTTTCCACACCTCACAAGCTACAGACACCAGACATGGAAAGCGGAACACACAGCTAGGGACCATGTTCACAAATCTGATTGTGAGACTAGTCAGAATCGAGGCAAAGATGAACGCACCAAAGCACAGAGAGATCCTTGATGAAAAGCGATCTGGAGTAGGTTAGGACCTCAAACTGGGGCAAAGGTTCACCTTCCAACGGGACAACAACCCTAAGCACACAGCCAAGATAATTCAGGAGTGGCTTCGGGACAAATCTCTGAATGTCCGTGAGTGGCCCAGCCCGAGTTTGGACTTGAAACCGACCGTCTCTCTGGAGAGACCTGAAAATAGCTGTGCAGCAATGCTCCCCATCATGGACGTTACCCTGGCGTCCGAGCTGGGCATACCCACTCAACCCTTCTCCATTCCCATGGGTGTTAGAGCACTGGACGAGCGTTCTATAGACCAGGTCACCCACCAGATGACCCCCGTCAACCTACAAGGGTCGAGGAACCACAGCGAGACAATCCAATTCCTGCTTGTGGAGTCTCCGCAGGTTCCCGTGGTATTGGGATTCTCTTGGCTCCAGCGACACAATCCCTCCATTGACTGGGCTACTGGTGCCATCGTGGGCTGGAGCCCGTCCAGACACATTCATTGCCTGAAGTCAACTCTGCCTGGAAATTGCCCCGGACCACTCTGCCAACTCTGCAGAGAACCAGGACCTCCAGGAGGGGTTCAGTAAGGCCCGGGCCACTTCGATTCCGCAGCACCGACTGGTATCCAAGAAGGTCAAGTCTGAGGCACTAGCACGCCACTATACTGCCGCGGCTACACCCCCGGAAGCCGAGACATATCACCCCCGGAAGCCGCTCCAAGATCATTAGCCCCTCTGCTGTTTGTCCTCTTTTGCCCCATACCCTCTATATTTGTCCTACTTTTTGTGTGTCTAGAGTCAAAACCATGTCTGACTGGCCCTTGTCTTCTGTTTCTAGGCCCATTTCTCTCACCCGTGTCATCGATGGTCAGACAGCATACACAGTGAGACGCCGCCTGAGGATTTGACCACAGGGCAGGGTTTTCCAGTACAGGTTGACTGGGAGGGTTATGGCCCGGAGGAGAGGTGCTGGGTTCCCGCTAAAGACATCCGGACCTGGCCCTCATCGCCGACTTTCGCCGCCGGCATCCTAGTCAACCAGGTATCCGCGTAGGTGGATGCCAGGTGGCGCCCCTAGAGGTGGAGGGTACTGTCATGCCCTGATCTGTTTCACCTGTCCTTGTACTTGTGTCCACCCCCTCCAGGTGTCGCCCATCTTCCCCACTTATCCCCTGGGTATTTATACCTGTGTTTTCTGTCTGTCTTGGCCAGTTCGTCTTGTTTGTTCAAGCCAACCAGCATTCTGTCTCAGCTCCTGTTTTTCCTCAGTCTCTCTTTTTCTCGTCCTCCTGGCCACTGTGCCTGTCCCTGACACTGATCCTTCCTGCCATCCTGTACCTTTGCTCCACCTCTGGATTACCGACCTCTGCCTGACCTGACTCTGAGCCTGCCTGCCATCCTGTACCTTGGCCTCTACTCTGGATTATCAACCCCTGCCTGCCTTGACCTGTCGCTTGTCTGCCCTTGTTGTTACAATAAACATTGCTACTTCACACAGTCTGCACTTGGGTCTGCACTTGGGTCTCTATTCCTGATAATAGGCCTACTCAGATGTGTGAGTTTATGGGTGTTTTGCCAGGTGTTTTTTCTATTGGCCATAAGTTTACTGTTTTTCGACCAAATAAAATGGTTGACAAAAATATATTTTTTCATGGCATTTGTATGTTTTGTTAAGCGCATTATTTGCACTTCAGAATTACATTGAGAATTTTAAGATTTGCTTTTGAAATTTTCTAAATATTATCGGCGCTAATCCCAGAAATGTCCAGAGCAAAGGATCCAAAATGAATTTCAACTCCCTAAAAAAGTGCTTAAATTTTTAAGCACTGGAAATAATGAATATGAACTGAAAAAGTATATTATGTAGTTTCTTGCAATAGCCCTCTGACTCTTAAGAACATTTCTCTCAAAACTGTGATTCCTAAGATTCTGTCAACTCTGTCAGATTTGTCTAAAAGTTCATCATGAATGAGCAGAGTCAGTTACACCATAAGGATTTCATTAGGTTTGAGAGTCATAAAGCAAAAATTGCCACTTTGTATACCACTTGAATGAAGAAGAAATGTCATTTTTGTAAAATGCTGAAATATCTGATAGAATGGTTGTTTTTTTGCATTATTTTTTGCATGAATAATTTAAATGTTTTACATTGTTTCTATTCAACATGTATTTTTAGAGTATTTGTTGTCAACTCGGTCAGGGGCTTGTCAACTCCGTGCACTGTTGGCTAACAGGATCGTCAAGATCGCTTTTTTTGTTGTCAATATTTTGAAATAAGATTTTAGTCACTGTTCTGCAACATATTTTTTAAATTTTACTACGCAAGTCAGTTAAGAACAAATACTTATTTTTAATGACGGCCTCGGAACAGTGGTTTAATTGCCTTGTTCAGGAGCAGAACAACAGATTTTTACCTTGTCATCTCAGGGATTGTTACGTCCGTCGTTGAATGAGTGAGACCAAAGCGCAGCGTGGAAAGTGTTCATGATAATTTAATAATGAAACACAGACAAAACAACAAAATACAAACAAACGTAAAGTTCTGCAGGGCTAGAAAGCGACTGTGCAAAAACAAGATCCCACAAACAGTGGAAAACAGGCTGCCTAAGTGTGACTCCCAGTCAGAGACAATGAAAGACAGCTGCCTCTGATTGGGAACCAAACCCGGCCAACAAAGAAATAGAAAACTAGTATGCCCACCCAAACCACACCCTGACCTAACCAGATAGAGAAATAAACAGGCTCACAAAGGTCAGGGCGTGACAGGGATTCGATCTTGCAACCTTTTCGTTATAAGTCCACCACTCTAACCACTAGGCTACCTACTTACTGTGCTAGATCTAAGCGATAATGTTGGCTTTATAATTGTTGTTTAATGTTCTGAATTTAGAAGAACATGCATAAATGCTAACAAACGTTTGCCCTTGAGCATTATATAGCGCTATAAAATTAAAATATGTTTGGAGATTTGTAATACATATTCAAATAATCTAATGTTAGAATTAAACAAACAAGGCCTTCAAACACTCATGTGGAATCAAACACCCTTTACCCAGTACTTTGTTGAAGCACCTTTGGCAACGATTACAGCATCGAGTCTTCATGTGTATGATGCTATAAGCTTGGCACAACTGTATTTGGGGAGTTTCTCCCATTCTTCTCAGCAGATCATCTCAAGCTCTGTCAGGTTGTATGGGGAGCATGGCTACACAGCTATTTTCAGGTCTCTCTCCAGAGAGATGGTTGGATTCAGGTCTGACCTCTGGCTGGGCCACTCAAGGACATTCAGAGACTTGTCCCGAAGTCACTCCTGTGTTGTCTTGGCTGTTAGCTTAGGGTTGTTGTCCTGTTGGAAGGTGAACCTTTGCCCCAGTTTGAGGTCCTGAGTGCTCTGGGGCAGGTTTTCATCAAGGATCTCTCTGTACTTTGCTCTGTTCATCTTTGCCTTGATCCTGACCAGTCTCTCAGTCCCTGCCGCTGAAAAACATCCCCATGTGAAAAATCTGATCTTTACATACATTTTCATTGGTTCCGGTTCTAGATGTAAATTAATAAATGCAATAGCCAGGGAAGAGCCAGGTTTGACAAGAGGAGGAAAAACACTTTATTACTGTAAAGCTTCTAGGTCAACACAACCACCGAACACACACAATCCCCCTAACCTTACTATGTCTACTAGAGATGCATCAGGAGACACACATGCACACATGCACACATGCACGCACAACCAATGGTTCAATTTTATGTCCTGACACATTCAGAAAAACTCAAATCTCTACTAACCTTCTCTTCATTAGCCTCCTGTATCAACGTTTAAGGCCTCTACTTTCCTCTATCTCTCTCTCCCTCTCTCCCTCTCTCTCGCATGCACACACGCACACACTCACGCACACATACACAACCAAAAGTCACACATACTGTACACCATCCACTGACCTCAGTCATCCCCACAGACACCTCTCTAAAAGCCCCAACACACTCAGTGACCTGTACCGTCAATCAACATAATTTTCCATGAGCCAAACCACAAAGAACAAAAAGGTGATACCGTTCAATAATGAATCCAACACATATATAATGAATGGGGCTTTTGTATTTCCCTCGATCAGCAAAGATGAGGGGTCTAAAGGTGTGGCTGGTTTGGCTGTTGAGTTTGGAAGAGGGATTTCTCTTGGTGTGAAATAATGTATGACACTGTAGTTGTGTCACACTCCCTGTTGGAGAAGGCCCATAGCGAAGGCTCTGATTCTGGATTGCCGAGGACTCTAATGCTCCCTCCCTGTCCTGTCCACTCAGGTCTGGCTTTGAGTGCTTCCTGTCTGTTACACTGCTAGAGGCCTACCTGCCTAACAGTTCAAGGGCACGCACCATCACACACTCCTCCAGTCAAGGTGAATGTGTGTGTGCTGTAGGGCTATCCAGCTAGTGGAGCTGAATGAACATATTTGGTGGTGTAAATCTACAATCAACATTTTCTTGCTCTAATCAACAATAGAGATAATAATGTGAAACAATCATGTTGAATCTACCATCTCCTCATGCTGACTAGGAGAGGAGATTTTCTTTGTGCGGAACACTTAAAACTCTCTCTGTCTCTCATGTGAAGATCAACGGCTGCTCAATCAGCCCCAGTGAAACGTGTCCAGGAACAGTGTGTAACTGCCCATCACCGACTGCTGCTATCAAAACCACCTAGGCGATTTATTTAAGTAAATGTAGGAACATAACTGACCGAGCTTACAGCTCTGTGCATGTGTTTACCTCCACTAAACAACACCCATCCAACAGATGACAGCCAAGCTCCTAAATGTTCCTAATTTCAGCCTCCCGAATTCTTAATAGTGTCCTTCATATTCACAAGTGTGTGCAACAATGGTACAGTATCTCACCATCCCTTGACCTTCATACAGTTATCTAACAACTGGCCATATTATGTCCTCCACTCCATTCCTAAGACTAGGCTGTCGGAGTGATAGTGGGTGTAGCATTGTTGGTTTGCTGTTAGCCATTACAGCATGGCCATGCTTGTTGAGGACAGAGCAAGGCAAAGCTCTGTCTGTGTGTCTGTGGTGTGCTCCGGTCCGGTGCTGGGCTGCCATCCCCAGTGGCAGACAGTGACTGTGGTACACTGACAGGCCATGTCAGGGCTCAGGATTGTAGCTGCAGGTAATTAAGGCAGAGCACCTCGGGAGAAGAGAGGTGGGAGGGGGTGGGGTGGGAACGGAGGGGACGGGAGGGTGTGGAATAGGGGTGTGTGGGAGGGGTAGGATAGGATGGGGGCATGTGACAGTGAGAAAGCACACTCCCACACCCCCCTTCCCTCTCCTGCCCCCAGGGCTTACATGACAAGAGGCGCATTGCTACAGCCCAGGAACGAAAAGGCCCACGCCTGCCTGCCGCTGCTGCATACTGACTCCCCGGCTCACAATTTGCTCTCATGAATAATACTAAGAAGCATGCTTAGTGGCACTGTGCTCAAGCGCTATGTAAAACCAATGATATCCTCCTCTGATGTGGATCCTCCTGAGGATGCGCAATGAGATGAGGGTCGTTCTCACACTTTCTCTGGGTTAGTTGGTGCATCTGAATGGTCATTTACATGAGCAGGGAAAAGGAGTGACGAGGGAGGAGATCCTGAGAGTATGCCTGGGAAATCTTAATCATTTACAGCACTGAGACACTGATGTCTGAATCACAGAGAGGAGAGAGAGGGAAAGAGAGAGGAGAGAAATGGGGTGGAGATTGAGCGAGAGCGAGGGGAAAGAGAGGAAGCGGGAGGATAGAAGAGAGAGAGAGTGGGGGAGAGCTGGCATGATGAGGAAACAGAGAAACTCTGTTTACTAATGGCTAAACAAGCTCCCTCTACTGCCGTTATAAAGCACATAAACACACACAAACTCATATGACGAAACCTTTATAACATTTCCTTTATAATCCCTTTATAATGCTTTGACTGACAACATTTGTAATGACAAGTGGTGTAAAGTTCTGAAATAAAAATACTTTACAGTACTACTTAAGTCATTTTGGGGGGGTATTTGTACTTTACTTTAATATTTATATTTTTGACAACTTTTACTTTTACTTCACTACATCCCTAAAGAAAATAATGTACGTTTTACTCCGTACATTTTCCTGAAACCTAAAGGTAGTCGTTACATTTCAAAAGCTAAGCAGGACAGGAATGGTTGGTCATCCCTATTGCCTCTGATCTGGACTCAAACGCTTCGGCTGAAATAGCCAAACCCACAAATTTGAAGGGGTGTCCACATACTGTTGTATACATAGTGTATATAACTTTCAAAATACAGAAATACAGTTAGTATTTTAGGGTGCAGTAATAAGGAGACCTTTTTCAGGACCCTGTCTTTCAAAGATCACTCATAAATATCAAAATAACTTCACAGATCTTCATTGTAAAGGGTTTAAACACTGTTTCCCATGCTTGTTCATTGATCCATAAACAATTAATAACTTCTTATGGTTACAGGGGCACTATTGAGTAGCTTGGATGAAAGGTGTCCAGAAGTGCCCAGAGTAAACGGCCTGCTCCTCAGTCTCAGTTGCTAATATATGCATATTATTATTAGTATTGGATAGAAAACACTCTGAAGTTTCTGAAACTGTTTGAATGATGTCTGTGAGTATAACAGAACTCATATGGCAGGAAAGAACCTGAGAAGAAAACCAAACAGGAAGTGAGAAATCTGAGGTTGGTATATTTTCAAACTATTCCCTATTGAAATCCCTTTGCGGTATGAATGAAGATTCACATCCCAGGGCTTCCACTAGATGTCAACTGTCTATAGAAATTTGAATGAGGCTTCTACTGTGTAGTGGGACTGAATAAGAGGGGAATGAGTCAGACTACTGGCAGAGAGCATACTGCATGATATCTTCCTGCGCTCCATTCCTCCTCAAGACACAAAGGAATTCTCCTTTGAAGATTTATGATAAAAACATCCTAATGATTGATTCTGTACATAGTTTTAAATGTTTCTTCGACCTGTAATATAACCTTTTGAAGTTTTTGTCTGAACAAATGGTCGACCAGCACCAGCGTTTGGATAGGTGTACCAAACACAAAAACAAAAGTAGCTAATTGGACATAAATAACGGACATTATCGAACAAATCAAGCATTTATTGTGGACCTGGGATTCCTGGGAGTGCATTCTGATGAAGATCATCAAAGGTAAGGAATATTTAGCATGTAATTTATGGTTTATGTTGACTACAACATGGCAGATAATTTGACTATTGTTCTGAGTGCCTTCTCAGATTATTGCATGGTTTGCTTTTTTCGTAAATTAAAAAAAAAATCTGACTAAGAGTGGTTGCATTAAGGACAGGTATATCTATAATTCCATGTGTATAACTTGTATTATCATCTACATTTAATGAGTATTTCTGTTGAATCGATGTGGCTATGCAAAATCATTGCATGTTTTTGGAACTAGTGAATGTAACGCGCCAATGTAAACTCAGATTTTTTAAATATAAATATGAACTGTATCAAACAAAACATACATGTATTGTGTAACATGAAGTCCTATGAGTGTCATCTGATGAAGATCATCAAAGGTTAGTGATTAATTTGATCTCTATTTGTGCTTTTTGTGACTCCTCTCTTTGGCTGGAAAAAATGGCTGTGTTTATTGTGGTTTGGTGGTGACCTAACATAATCGTTTGTGGTGCTTTCGCTGAAAAACATATTTGAAATCGGGCACTCTGGTGGGATTAACAACAAGACTACCTTTGAAACGGTATAAGATACATGTATGTTTGAGGAATTTTAATTATGAGATTTCTGTTGTTTTGAATTTGGCGCCCTGCATTATTCCGTTAACAGGATTGCAGCCCAAAGAGGTTTTTAATGAACATGCACCTGCGGAATGGTCATTAATTAAGACACTAACAGCAATGTAGGTATGGTACTGCATTGAAGTTTATAATTTATTTGCCATTAGTCAGTACCTCAACACACAAACTAATATTTCTGGGTGTGCCAGCTCATGTTTTTATACTGCATTGTATACAAACACCGCTTCCAGCAGCCCCCTGGCGGCAAGTCTAAATATTTCTTCAGATATTTCCTCCTGTGACGAAAGGGGTTAAAATTAAGATCCGACATCTGTACACAACACTGCCCCCACGGATGAACAAGGAATGATACATCTCCAAGAACTTCGAATGTCGGTGCATAGTACAAGCAGCCACCCCATTTGTGACAGAAAATTATATTGCAACACTGTCCTACGCTCCGAATATTGCGTCTCTGTACTGCTTTAAGAACATCCACATGGCATCAAGACTTCTGCTGCTGTGTGACACGTGCTTGTTAAAGGGCAAGCAGTTGACAGAGAATCACAGTAAACATCTGAACATTGACTATTAATGGTTGATTCGTATCGGGAGGACACATGCCCTTTCCATATCTGTAGGGTTGCATGAAGAATAATGCTTGGTGTTACTGTATACAGTTCCTTCTGAAAGTATTCAGACCCCTTGACTTTTTCAACATTTTGTTCCATAAGAGCCTTATTCTAAAATGGATATAATAAAAAAAATGTCCTCAGCAATCTACACACAATACCCCATAATGGCAAAGCAAAAACAGGTTTTTAGACATTTTTGCAAATGTATTAAGGATGAAAAACAGAAATACTTATTCAGACCCTTTGCTATTAGCTCAGGTGCATCCTGTTTCTATTGATCATCCTTGAGATGTTCCTACAACTTAATTGGAGTACACCTGTGGTAAATGCAATTGATTGGACATGATTTGGAAAGGCACAGACCTGTCAATATAAGGCCCCACAGTTGACAGTGCATGCCAGAGCAAAAACCAAGCCATGAGGTCGAAGGAATTGTCCATAGAGCTCCGAGACAGGATTGTGTCAAGGAACAGATTTTGGGAAGAGTACCAAAACATGTCTGAAGGACAACAATCTCTGCAGCACTCTACCAATCAGGCCTTTATGGTAGAGTGGTCAGGTGGAAGCCACTGCTCAGTAAAAGGCACATGACAACCCGCTTGGAGTTTGCAAAAGGCAACAAAAGACTCTCAGACCATGAGAAACAAGATTCTCTGGTCTGATGAACTCTTTGGCCTGAATGCGAAGCGTCACGTCTGGAGGAAACCTGGAACCATCCCTACGGTGAAGCATGGTGGTGGCAGCATCATGCCGTGGGGATGTTTTTCAGGGGCAGGGACTGGGAGACTAATCCGGATAGAGTGAAAGATGAACGGAGTACAGAGAGATCCTTGATGAAAACCTGCTCCAGAGCGCTCTGGACCTCAGACAAGGACAAAGGATCACCTTCCAAAAGGACAACATCTCTAAAGAGACCTGAAAATAGCTGTGCAGCAACTTTCCCCATATACCCTGACAGAGCTTGAAAGGATCTGAAGGGATAAATGGGGGAAACTCCCCAAATACAGGTGTGCCAAGCTAGCGTCATACCAAAGAAGACTTAAGTCTGTAATCGCTTCCAAAGGTGCTTCAACAAAGTACTGAGTAAAGGGTCTGAATACTAATGTAAATATTTGCTGGGGTTAAAAGGGATTGTGGGTCAGATGACTAGACATCACAGCCTTCCATCCCGCTCACAGCCATTCCCTGATGTTTCATAAAACATGCCCTTCACTCTCCCCCTCTCTCTATCTATACCTCCCTCATTCTCTCTTTCACCCCCTCTCCCACCACCCTTTCCATTTGCCTCACAGGCAGGCCTTTTCCATCTTGGGTAAGCCTACTGCAGTGGAGTCCTATAATACCGCAGTGGGAGACAGAGTCAGGTAACCCAGAGAACACCCAAAATGTTGCCCAACAGGAGGGTTGTAGAGGACATGGGGTGGAGAGAAGATTTTGCAATTTCATAACTAAGGGTGGAGGCAAATGTTTGAAGTTTTTAATATGATAACTGATGATCAATGGGTCCCACCACGGTCGGTAATTTGTCTATGCTTACTACAAGTTTAGATAGCAGGCCGCTAGACTAATTTACCAATCTAAAAACAATTAGCTGACATGGGCTAATTTAGTGACTGCTGATGCACAAACACCTTGCACCTTGTGTTTTCGATTATTCTAACTCTCAACAGTAAGTTAAGACCCCGACTGAGTCCCCCCCCCCCCCCCCCAAATATATATAATTGGTCCGAGAGCCTACAAAAGGGCCCATCCCTGCTATAAATCATTGTGACGGACACATGGCCAACTGAGGGTACACAAGACAGGCAGGAAAACCCCTAGGACAATGATCATACCATCCTGCATTCAGGCTATACTGTACTCTACTCACTGCACAAATAGGCTACGCTAACATTTTTTTAACACTACAATTATGATACACATTAAGACCAAAGAAATGTGGGTTTACTTTTATAAAGAAACACAATCTAAAGTGACACATCATATTTTATTTCCTAAAAATAGCATTTGTTTATCTTTTCTTTTTATCTGGATGGTGTGTCTCAGTCATTCTCTGGTCATCCCTCCTTTCCTCCGTCACGTCTGCTTGCCTAGTGACTGAGAACGTTAGCTCTGCAAAGCCAGGCAGCCAAGCGGACGTAAATGTATTCGCAACGTTTAGTGCTCAGGATTAATCAAATTATAATTTAATCATCTGATCAAACAGTAATTAGCATAATCACTTCTGGGGAAGGCCTGATAACGCAGAGACTGAAACAGAATGGACCTGGGGCTAGCAAAACTTTAATGAGACATTTTTAGAGAATCTTTGAAAATGGCTATAGAAATTGTGCCGATATTTGAATACAAATCAGGGCTTGTCGGATATGCCTCAAACTCATCCAATAGTCAGCCGAGCAGCTAACAATTAAAGACACTGGCTTAATAATACAAACACGCATCAATACACACACTGACACGCAATAAAACACACTGACCTTATATGTAGCTTTGTTATAATTGGGGTATTTTTTAATATGCTAATTTAATATGTTAAACTCATAAGGGAAACATTTTAAAAGCAATATGAGTCATGTAATTGTCCCTCATTTACAACCATTTTAGAGGGCTCAAAAATCATCCAAATTGGCTACACACCTTTTATACACAATATTGGTGCAATAGGATACAATGTATAACATTGTATTTAAAGGGCGGCTGAACTTCCTGATTTGGTCTTGTTTTAGATATGTTTAACATATGCTAGTGACTGAATTGAAATGTGAGTTGGTTAGGTATGGTTTGATGTGTCTGTTAGCAGGTTGGAAGAGTTAGTCAAATTATTTTACCAATTAGTTTCAAGCGAGCTGGTGTGCGACCATGGCAAAATTGGTTTGACTTTGGGTAGCCTATCTGCGGGACTATAAGGACCGTCAATAAATGTACACAATGTAAATTAGACAATATTTTCATGTTGCACGCCTTTTAGTTTTCACATTAAATGCTTTCAATGTGTGTATTTGAATTTATACAATTTATAGCTGGTTTTAGGTTTTTAACTCATTGAAATTTGCAGCTATTGTAATTTGAACATATTTTCCCATGTACAGTTACTTCATATCCCTTGACATTTTTCCACATTTTGTCTTTTTGTCTTACAAAGTAGTAATTAAATGGATTTAATTGTCATCTTTTTGTCACAAAATACTCTGTAATGTCAAAAGTGGACAAAAAATGTGAACATTTGTAAAAAATAAAATAAAATAAATGACAAACACTAAGTATTCAACCCCCTGAGTTATTGTATGTTAGTATCACCTTTGGTAGTGATTACAGCTGTGAGTCTTTCTGGGTAAGTCTCTAAGATCTTTCCACACCTGGACTATGCAACAATTGCCCTGTCAAATTGGTTGTTGATCATTGCTAGACAACCATTTTTAGGTCTTGCCATAGATTTTCAAGACGACTTAAGTCAAAACTGTAACTCGGCCACGCAGGAACATTCATTATCTTCTCGGTAAGCAACTCCAGTGTAGATTTCAAATCAAATCAAATATTATTAGTCACATGCGCCGCGCCATGTAGACCTTACAGTGAAATGCTTAATTACAAAATACAAATAAGAAATAAAAGTAACAAGTAGTTAAAGAGCAGCAGTAAAATAACAATAGCGAGGCTCTATACAGGGGGTACCGGTACAGAGTCAATGTGTGGGGGCACCGGGTAGTCGAGGTAATTGAGGTAATATGTACATGTAGGTAGAGTTATCCTCCTAGGCAGGGAGTAAAAGGGGGGGGCAATGCAAATAGTCTGGGTAGCCAGATGATTTGGCCTTGTGCTTTAGGTTATTGTCCTGCTGAAAGGTGACATGTGTCCCCAGTCCTTAATGATTACAAGTATACCCATAACATGATGCAGCCACCCCTATGCTTGAAAATATGGAGAGTGGCACTCAGTAATGTGTTGAATTGGATTTGTCCTAAACATAACACATTATGTTCAGGACAAAAAGTTAATTGCTTTGCAACATATTTTGCAGTATTACTTTAGTGCCTTGTTGCAAACAAGATGTATGTTTTGGAATATCTCTATTCTGTATTTGTTGCAAACAGGATGCATGTTTTGGAATATTTTAATAATTCTCACTTTGTCAATTAGGTTAGTATTGTGGAAAAAGTGCAATGTTGTTGACCCAGCCTCAGTTTTCTCCTATCACAGCCATTAAACTCTGTAACTATTGGCCTCATGGTGAAATCCCTGAGCGGTTTCCTTCCTCTCCGGTAACTGAGTTGGGAAGGACGCCTGTATCTTTGTAGTGACTGGGTGTATTGACACACCATCCAAAGTGTAATTCATAATTTCCCCATGATCAAAGGGATGTTGAATATCTGCTTGTAGAGCAATGGAAAATCTCCCTGATCTTTGTGGTTGAATTTGTGTTTGAAATTCAATGCTCGACTGAGGGACCTTACAGATAATTGTATGTGTGGGGTACAGAGATGAGGTAGTCATTAAAAAATTATGTTAAACGCTATTATTGCACATAGAGTCCATGACTTGTTAAGCAAATGTTTACTCCTGAATTGATTTAGACTTGCCGTAACAAAGGGGTTGAATACTTATTGATTCAAGACATATCAGCTTTTTATTTTTTATTAATTAGTAGAAATGTAGATACAAATAATTCCACTTTGACATTATGGGGTATTGTGTGTAGGCCAGTGACAAAAACATCTCAATTTAATCAATTTCATATTCAGGCTGTAACAAGGAGTGTGAATACTTTCTGAAGGCACTGTACATTGTGTAATTTGCCAATGGTCCCTAACTAGCCCCATAGGGATATTCAAAGTCAACCCAAATTTACCACAGGCATTACGATCGGGTCGGGTGCAGCTGCACTCCGAATTGATGATTACTTGTGTGTTGCCAGCTGTGGGCATGTGGGCAGAATGAAAACAAACCCATCCTTCATTTAAGTTGTGATGCAGTCACAAACACAAGTCTGATGAAACTGTGTTTTCAACGAGACTGACTTTATTGCCTAAATGATCCTATTTACACTTTGTAGTCAATTATGACAGAATAATATTTTGGGGGACTCATATCGATGTTTTCTAAAGGAGAAGTTGGTTTTTAGGGGCAGTTGCTCTTTAACGGCCAGCATTGCATTGTAATATATAGCATTAATTTGATCAACTATAATGTCATTCCCTACAGAAAAAGAAGAGAATGTGTTCTGTGGTGATGCATAAGACACCTCACCTGCCTCCTATGTCAACTCAGGAGATAAATCAATTTGGACTTTTTTCCGTGGCATTGTACCTGTCCCATGTGTTATAAATGAGCCTGACCTGGTGTGTGTGTGTGTATGTGTGTGTATGTGTGTGCGCGTGCGTGCGTGTGTGCGTGTGTGTGAGTTAACCCTGAAGGCAGAGTCTTTCTGTAGAGGTCATTTGCCACTTCTTCCATTACCCATGTGACAGCCTTTAGAAATGGCCTCCTAAAAATAGCCCTGCAGTGTGTCTGTGTATGTGCACAACATTACATACAGAAACCCACCAGGCAGGAAACTCTTCGCCTGGCAAATACTGTTTCCTGATATGGTGACCCCAGCAATCTGCCACTGGCATTTCCTGTCTCCAGATCTGGAACCTGGGCACAACCCTTATCTCAGGAAGAACTGTTGGCACTGGTGTTCTAATGCTTGTTCAAAATATCAGATAATGGTTCCGGGGGAGAAGGCTGCCGTTTTAGGGGCTCCTAACCAACTGTGCTATTTAGTTAGCTTTTTCGCATTGTTTGCAACTAATTTTGTACATAATGTTGCTGCTGCCGTCTCTTATGACCGAAAAGAGCTTCTGGACATCAGAACAGCAATAACTCACCTCAAACTAGACAAAATATGATTTTCTTTAATGAGTCTGACACAAAGGATATTCTGCTTTGTCGAGACAAGGCCCAAATCCCTGTCATCCGCGTGAAGAAAAGACGGAGAAATTCGCAGACGAGTAGGTAAACCATCACTACTCTCAGTATTATTGGCCAACATGCAATCATTGGAAAACAAACTGGACAATCTATGATTAAGACTATCCTACCAACGAGCCATTTCACCGAGACATGGCTAAACGATGACAGGGATAACATAGAGCTGACTGGCTTGTCTGTGCATCGGCAGGATAGAGCAGCTACGTCTTGTAAGAGGAGGGGCGGGGCTGTGTGTCTATTTGTCAATAACTGCTGGTGTGCAATGTTTAATATTAAAGAAATCTTGAGGTATCGCTCTCTCGAGGTAGAATACGTCATAATAAGCTGTAGACAACACTATCAACCAAGAGAGTTCTCATCTATATTATTCGTAGCCGTCTATTTACCACCCAAAATTGATGATGGCACTAAGACCGCACTCAACAAGCTGTATAAGGCCATAAGCAAACAAGAAAATGCTCATCCAGAAGCGGCGCTCCTAGTGTCACATGCTACATGTGCAACCAGAGGAAAGCTTCAATACCGGACTGAGATTGAATCCTACTACACCGGCTCTGACGCTCGTCGGATGTGGCAGGGCTTGAAAACTATTACGGACTACAAAGGGAAACCCAGTTGCGAGCTGCCCAGTGACGCGAGCCTGCCAGATGAGCTAAATGACTTTATGCTCGCTTTGAGGCAAGCAACACTGAAGCATGCATGACAGCACCTACTGTTCCGGACAACTGTGTACTCACGCAATCCTTAGCCGATGTGAGCACGACCATTAAAGAGGTCAACATTCACAAAGCCGCAGGGCCAGACAGATTACCAGGACATGTACTCAAAGCATGCGTGGACCAACTGGCAAGTGTCTTCACTGACATTTTCAACCTCTCCCTTACCGTCTGTAATACTTACATGTTTCAAGCAGACCACCATAGTCCCTGTGCTCAAGAAAGCGAAGGTAACCTACCTAAATGATGACCGCCCCGTAGCACTCACGTTGTTAGCCATGAAGTGCTTTGAAAGGTTGGTCATGGCTCACATCAACACTATCATGCCAGAAACCCTAGACCCACTCCAATTCGCATTCCGCCCCAACAGATTCACCCACGACTGCGTGGCCAAGCATGACTCCAACACCATCATTATGTTTACGCAACAGTGGTAGGCATGATCACCAACAACGAAGAGACAGCCTATAGGGAGGAGGTCAGAGACCTGGCAGTGTGGTGCCAGGACGACAACCTCTCCCTTAATGTGAGCAAGACAAACACACCCCCATTAACATCGACTGGGCTGAAGTGGAGCGGGTCGAGAGTTAAGTTCCTTGGTGTCCACATCACCAACGAACTATCATGATCCAAACACACCAAGACAGTTGTGAAGAGAGCACGACAACACATTTTCCCCCCCAGGAGACTGAAAAGATTTGGCATGGGTCCCCATATCCTCAAAGTTTTACAGCTGCACAATTGAGAGCATCCTGACCGCCTGGTATGGCAACTGCTCGGCACCTGACCGTCAGGCACTACAGAGGGTAGTGCTTACTGCCCAGTACATCACTGGGGCCAAGTTTCCTGACATCCAGGACCTATATACCAGGCGGTGTCAGAGGAAGGCCCTAAAAATGTTTCAAGTCTCCAGTCACCCAAGTCATTGACTGTTTTCTCTGCTATCGCACGGCAAGCAGTACAGGAGCGCCAAGTCTAGGACCAAAAGGCTCCTTAACAGCTTCTACCCCCACGCCATAAGACTGCTGAACAATCAATCAATTTACTATTTACATTGACAACCCTCCCTCTCCACCCCCTTTGTTTTCACACTGCTGCTACTCGCTGTTTATTATCATCTATGCATAGTCGCTTAACAAATTACCTCGACTAACCTGTACCCTCCCACATTGACTCAGTACCGGTACTCAATATATATAGCCTCGTTATTGTTATTGTAATTTTCTTGTGTTACTTTTGATTTTATTACATTTTCTTAACTCTTTCTTGAACTGCATTGTTGGTTAAGGGCTTGTAAGTAAGCATTTCACGGTAAGGTTGTTGTTGTATTCGGTGCATGTGATAAATAACATTTGATTTGAAGTGAATAGTACAGTGCCATGGTGATTTCAAAGAGAGCAAGAGTGAGCATGTGAGCACAAACCATGACTTTAGCAGGAAACCTTATATTTCAGCTGATCCTGGAGCTGCACAGGTTGGATGTATGTATTAAATGTCCAACGCCAAGTCTATAGTATACTGTAGGCTATGTGTGTGTAATGGCTTAAGCGCCTGTCCCTCTTTGACCTGACATAGTACATGACATATCTTAAACTACTCATCCTGTATACTCAACTCATCCTAAAATATGTACCTTTCAGGCCTCAATCCATGGTGATATTGTATCTGAAGGGTTATCTGTATCTCAAAGGCAAAAGAGGGTCTATTATGCTGAACGAGGATAGCATTTCCTTTCGCTACGTAAAATCTCATACAAAATTAACAAACTGGAAGTTCTGAGACACGGCACAGTACAACAGTCAAATTTCAGAAAAAAAGTTCAAGCAGGACACTTGTCTTGTGCATACTGTAGGGCCTTTGGTCCACAGCATCCCCGATGTAGGATAGTTGTGCCACATTTAGATCAGCTCCTGCCATTCTGAAGGGTTAGGGCATTAGCCTACTGTCCCACATTAACGTGAAAATATTATCATATTAGCAAAAACAAATTATATAGGCTATCTACTAACTACTGATCTTGTTTTATTAATTCACTGATATAAAACTCCACCTACCAGCACGAACCTGTGTTCATGAAGGAACTTTCCCTTGACTAGTAGTTTAGTTCTTTACAGTGTGTAACACATGCTGACTCTCCCGCTCTCTCTCTCTTGCGCTCCAGCTTTTACTCTCTCTCTCTCTTGCTCTCTAGCTCTTACTCTCTCTCTCTCTTGCTCTAGCTCTTTCTCTCTCTCTTTTTCTCTCTCGCCCTTACTCTCTCTCTCTCTCTTGCTCTCTAGCTCTTACTCTCTCTCTCTTGCTCTAGCTCTTACTCTCTCTCTCTCTCACTCTTTCTCTCTCTCTCTTGCTCTCTCGCCCTTACTCTCTCTCTCTCTAACTCTTGCTCTCTAGCTCTTACTCTCGCTGTCTCTTGCTCTAGATCTTTCTCTCTTTCTTGCTCTCTAGCCCTTACTCTCTCTCTCTCTCGCTCTCTCGCTCTTACTCTCTCTTTCTCTCTCTCGCTCTCTAGCTCTTACTCTCTCCCTCTCTCTTGCTCTCTAGCGCTTTCTCTTGCTCTCTAGCGCTTACTCTCTCTCTCTCTCTTGCTCTCTCTCTCTCTTCTCTCTCTCTCTCTCTCTCTCTCTCTCTCTCTCTCTCTCTCTCTCTCTCTCTCTCTCTCTCTCTCTCTCTCTCTCTCTCTCTGCTTAGTTGCACACCATCATCCCTTTAAGCATTCTGGCCTGGGTTAAATGAAATAGTTAACATTTCAATGTGCATCCATTACCATATCGTTCAGTCTGTTCTGCATGTAACAGCCAACTAACTCCAAGCTCAGGGATATGTTAGGATATGACATTACATTCATCTTGCACAATGTTTTAGATATTGCAAATACCTGCCACATGCAGATTTTTATGGGAAGGATGTATTTTGGAAGGCTTTATTATACAGTGCTGGTATTTATATTTATCTATCTACCAAAGGATACCACCAGCCAACACAGATCCAGTTTCCCACTGGCCTAAACATGACCTCCAAACAATGTTGTCTTGTGTTTTTACTGGTAATAACAACGATAATGGGATAAGGGTGTTTTATTTACAGTGTTCACTGTCTTTCATAAGTTTAAATTATTCACATTAGGTAAAGAGAAAAGATCCCAAACCAAATCTATGAGTTGCAGATATCAGGTTTGGAGTGCAGGTTTGTTGATCTTTGATATTTTAAACAATGAAAGGAAAGAAATACAGTATCTTGATTTTCTTTAAGGATTCCGTATCTAGTACAAAGTGATTCAACACAATGGGGATCTCTCTGAATATTCATTGTCGGTTTTCTTGTCCTCACACTTTCAGATATAAAGTGAAGATAGACTTTTCCTTCACAATGACAAAGTTACCTACACTACATGACCAAAAGTATGTGGACACCTTCTCATCAAACATCTCATGGGCATTAATATGGACACCCCTTTGCTCCCGAGTGGCGCAGCGGTCTAAGACACTGCCTCTCAGTGCAAGAGGCATCACTGCAGTCCCTGGATCGTGACTGGGAGTTCCATAGGGTGGCGCACAATTAGCCCAGCGTCGTCCGGGTAGGCCGCAAATGTAAATAAGAATTTGTTCTTAACTGACTTGCCTAGTTAAATAAAAGTAACTTTCTCTTTCTTTTTTTAACAAAAAAATAACAGCCTCCACTCTTCTGTGAAGGCATTTCACTAGATGATGGAACATTGTTGCGGGGGCTTGCTTTCATTCAGCCACAAGGGCATTAGTGAGGTCGGGCACTGATGTTGGGCGATTAGGCATGGCTGGCAGTCAGCGATCCAATTCATCCCAAAGGTGCTCGATGGGGTTCTGTGCAGGCCAGTCAAGATCTTCCACACCAATTTCGACAAACCATTTCTGTGTGGACCTCGCTTTGTGCACGGGGGCATTGTCATGCTGAAACTGGAAAGGTCCTTCCCCAAGCTGTTGCCACAAAGTTGGAAGCACATCTAGAATATCATTGTATCGTTAAGATTTCTCTTCACTGGAAGTAAGCGGCCTAGCCCGAATCATGAAAAACAGCCCCAGACCATTATTCCTCCTCCACCAAACTTTACAGTTGACACTGTGCATTGGGGCAGGTAGCGTTCTCCTGGCATCCGCCAAATCCAGATTTGTCCGTTGGACTGCCAGATGGTGAAGATTGATTCATCACACCAGAGAACGTGTTTCCACTACTCCAGAGTCCATTGGGGTCGAGCTTTACACCACTCCAGCCGACACTTGGCATTGCGCATGGCGATCTTATACTTGTGTGCGGCTGCTCGGCCATGGAAACCCATTTCATGAAGCTCTTGATGAACAGTTACTGTTCTGATGTTGATTCCAGAGGCAGTGTTGCAACTGAGGACAGTCGATTTTTACACGCTACGCTCTTCAGCACTCGCCGGTCCCGTGCTGTGAGCTTCTGTGGCCTAGCACTTTGCGGCTGTGCCGTTGTTGCTCCTAGACGTTTCCACTTCACAATAACAGCACTTACAGTTGACTGGGGAAGCTCAAGCAGGGCAGAAATTTGACGAACTGACTTGTTGCAAATGTAGCATCCTACAACGGTGCCACGTTGAAAGTCACTGAGCTATTCAGTAAGGCCATTCTACTGCCAATATTTGTGTATGGAGATTGAATGGCCTTGTGCTCAATTCTATACACCTGTCAGCAAAGGGTGTGGCTGAAATAGCCAAATCCACTAATTTGAAGGGGTGTCCACATACTTTTGTATATACAGTGTACACACTGATCTTCAGTGTGTAGATATTCCTGCTGTTTGTGATAAACGACATCCATCATTCGCACATATTTTTACACTCAAAGTACAATTGTCCTTTTCTTCCACTCTCTCATCCCTGATTGCAATGACAAAAACACTGTGTCCAAGTACTAAGTCAACATGTCTGCTATGACCATCCCAAACCTGGGTCTCTCTTTCTGTAGATCTCCCAGATGGGTTGATTAAAATCTCTGTGGTCATGACAGCTTTATCAAGGTTAATCCTGTAGCCTGGTTCCCTGGGCTATTCCTGTTCGAAACGAGCAGTCTAACTGATACTGACAGCTATTCAGATGCCAGGCCTAGGATGGCTTTAATCTTCAAAAGAAGGAGTCTTCCTACTGGCAAGCACAGATGAAGGTAAGTGTTTAAATAAGAGGAAACAGACAGACAGACAGACAGACAGACAGACAGACAGACAGACAGACAGACAGACAGACAGACAGACAGACAGACAGACAGACAGACAGACAGACAGACAGACAGACAGACAGACAGACAGACAGACAGACAGACAGACAGACAGACAGACAGACAGACAGACAGACAGACAGACAGACAGACAGACAGACAGACAGACAGACAGACAGACAGAGTGAGCCAATTGAGGAGCATTGTTGTATATTCGCACTGATTATTAGTGTCCAATTGAGCGTGTGTCCAATTTGCCCCCTGGCATTGCTGAGCAAAAACAACATTATGCCATTTCCCCAATCTGTCTCTCCATTGATGTTGCCATCACATTTGGGTTTTAATAGAGATACTGATGCAAGAGCACTAGAAAAGTGTCATTGAAATCCACTCTACAATGCTTTTTATTTGTTGCAACTGCAAATAGTTTATGATTGCAAATTGTATCCACAGACAAGATGAGTTTGCACCTCAGTCGTGAGAATGAAAATGGAAAGCAGCATTAAGTATACGCAACACAAAGTGTCCGGTAGATTTAAATGTTTAAATGTCAAGCTGTTGCTAAAAACAGAAAACATGATCTAACAACTTTTAAATAAAATGCTCATACCTTTACATAAATCACAAACTATAAATACACCATCTAAAACAAGATCTAAAGCAAACAAAAAGACATGAGCTAACTATCACTGATTGGGGTAGTCAGTCCTGAAAAAAACAACACAAACCTGGGAAAAATGTATCTCTGTCATCAGAATGATGGAGAACTCACCACCAGAGTAACATCTTTAAAACATGCAATAATAACCTTCACATCTCCTCTCTCTATCTACAACAATATCACTGGGCTGCAGGAGTGATAGGTCTAATCCATGGCGAAGAACTTCCGGGGTCACCTGCACAGAGCGCGGCCTTGCTCAGACCCAGTCCACACTATGCCAACACTCATTAGCCATGTTTCCATAGAGACAGTAGAAGGGTAGCTGCTGCTTTCGCAACGGCTACTAGGGATCCTAATAAAATACCAAATACCAAAAGACCATCTCAGGAGCATGTGCTGCTAGATCAGAACCCTAAAAGCCTTTATTTCTGGGATCCAATATATCTCTCTCCCTCCCCCTCTCTCTCTTCCTGCCCAGAAGAGCTAGGCTACACATTGTACTATTCAAACAGAGGATAGTGCTGGTGATGTGGACGTTGCTTGGACATAAAACAATATACAAATCAGCGCAATATGCAAAGTAGACGGATATCATAAGACCTATTTTTTCACATTTTTGAAAGAAACAAGCATAAAAAAAGGAAAGAATACTGCATAATATTATTGTATGCAATTCCTGACCACAAAACAATAATTTGAATAACTTCAAAGATTGACAAAGTGACCCCTGCATAAAGTGCATATGTCAATAAAACACAGCGCATCAAAACAACCATAGATGCTGCATGCATCATAATCCACAATGGTATTTTCATTCTAAGTTTCTATGCTGAACACTTGAGGAGCAGCCATTTTACAACGCTGTAGTCTGCTTGGTCAAAACACACTATGTGAAGCTGTTCAAAAGCCTAGATGGAGATCGTGCTCTCAGCTCCCACAAGGGTGTATTGTTGAACATCATGGATTTATATTTGTAATGGACATCATACTATTGAACAGGTGCTTTCTCTAGAACCAGTCACGCCTCAGTTGTGTTAAAATGCATTTGTACACGTCCCTCACTGCCTTAATGTATTCTCTGTGGCAAACAATGGCAGCCTCATTCAGTCCTTCAGCACTGCCACAAAATGGTTTTCCTGTCATCTTTGGTTGATGCATTGCCCTCTCTCCCCTCAGTTTACATGCATGTGTCCACTTTTCATTCCCTCCCGGCCCCCTCCCTCCAGCCGTCCATCCGTCCATCTTTAAAAAGACCCTCTAAATGCCCCAATTTTCTCTCTTGCTCCATTCTCTACCCCCCCCCCCCCCCCCACACACACACACACACACACACACACACACACACACACACACACACACACACACACACACACACACACACACACACACACACACACACACACACACACACACACACACACACACACACACACACACACACACACCCTTCTTGTATTTGCTAAGGGTTCAGGTAGCCCCAACCCAAAATAGAATTTGCCTCCTATATATCCGTCCATATTTTGTAGGAATTACAGGCCAATCACCTTTGCATTGTGTAAAAGAAAAGGAGTGGGTTAAACTGTTTGAGTGGGAACACAGGGAAATGGGCCATAAGGGGCTTGCCTCAACTCTTTTATTTATTATCCTGATGCCTCCATGTTTGTACTTGTAATATGGCGGGTGTAACGCCATAAAAAAATGTTTAAAAGACAGCACCAACCTAGTTGTTTCCTTTTTAAGTATTATCTCAAAAGATAGCGGACTGATTGTACATAAATAAACAAATTATCTCGTGCAATAATGAATTTACTTCATCCCTAGATGCTACTGCATTTTATTTTTTATATAAAACATTCATTTGCCTATTGCCTCTCCCATATAGCAAATAAGCATACAGTTTTTTCAATGAATCAATATACAGTATGTGGCTAGGAGAAATCATTGCATTTTTTTAAGTGGTACACTATTTAAGTGTAATTCACATGTGATTATGCTGTTATGAATGAATATATGGAATTACTAATTGTATTGATGTAAGTATGTAAATTTGCTACAATAATCCGTAATTGGTAATTATGAAGAAAAATTCACTTTAAAAAAAATAAACAAGAAGTTAATCTTCTAAACAGTTTTTAAAATAAATCAAAATATACAATATACCTAAATTTCATTAGATTCAAAATGCAAAAAAAGTACAATTAGACCAAACTGAAATAAGGTTACTTATTATTGAAGTCTAACCTGAGAAAAGTATCAAAATGATACAAGCATTTAGCTAATATTTTCATATAAAGCCACCAGGGAAAGAAAATATAGGCATCACCCCACATACACTGCCTATGTACTGTTACACTATTCTAGAAATGTCTTATACAATATTATGTTGATTTCCCCAATGAAAAAAGTCGAGTCTCGAATGTTTTATTCCGTGTTTTTAAATCAGTGTTTTCACATAGTTGTATCCAACTATAGGCATTAGGTAATTAACCTGGATGTGACTGGCAGGCATAGCACAGCTTGTAGGGTACTTCTGCGGCTGCCCAATCCAACCTCGCTCTCCCCTTGGCCTCTCAGGACATAGCATCAGCCCTTAACTCTTTCATTTTCTCACAAAAACAATTATATTATTCCGAAAATAATCAACACAGAGCTTGTAGGATATATCTCTTAAGTTTTGTTCAGAGGTAAATGAACATAAATTAATTAAGTTCATTTTAGAGAGCACAACTCACCATTCAAGATGCACTGGAAAAAGATGATAGCCAATATCCACATGCCCCGCTCCGTTCAATATCCAAGCTATGCTTTTTCTTATTTTCACTCCACACACTTTCTTCCTTAGATGTTCTTTATATTTCTTCAATATGTCAATAGCAATGGACGATGGTCTGTACAAATCAGTCTCTCTCTCTCTCTCTCTCTCTCTCTCTCTCTCTCTCTCTCTCTCTCTCTCTCTCTCTCTCTCTCTCTCTCTCTCTCTAGGTTGGGAAGAGGAGGTATGAGCTTCTGGTGATTGTGTTTTGGTAAGAGCTGAGATCGAATTGTAGGCCTACGTCTCGCTTGAAGTGGCAACGCCGTGCCTTAGTGCAGCCTTCCCGGCGTTTGGGCGGGGGGTTCGCCTTCTTGAGCTCCGGTCCAGGTGAGTGCTGCTGAGACTGGAGGTTGAAGACGCGACACGAGGAGGGTTAAACGCAATGTGCACAGGTGGAATTCCCAAAGAAAATAAAGAATGAAGTTAAAAATTCGAATTTCAAAAGAATGAAAACACCTATGAATAAATAATGAAACAAAAAAAGTTTCCAGTGCCCAAAATCATAAAGTTGGATTTGGAAAAAAAGAACGTATGAATTTTTAAGCAGGAGGCAATAGTTGTTGGCTGAAGCCTAGTGAAAACTCATTTCATTTTCACCGCCTCTCTCCATCCAACAAGCAACAAGCACACGCATCTTCCCGCAGCCGTACAAATCACACTGGTCCCTGCGCTAACCTTCCCTGGCTCAGAGCATTATGGAATAACCCTCGCCTCCTCCGCAGCCGCTTTTCTTCTTCATTGCCTTAAAGGTGCAGCAGCTCGCCACTCCATCCCTTCAGCTGAGCGCTAGATTTCATGCAGGGGCTTGTCTCCACTCCTTATGAGAGACAGGATACCAAGGTGTCCATTCAGGGTAAAATAAATTAATATTGCCTACGTTAAAATAATCAAGTGGTTATTAGCCCAATGATTATTCTAATTCACTCCAGCCCCGAAAAAAATCTAAATGATCTCAATGTGAAGACATCAAGTTATGTCCTTTAATGTGTTTTCTGTATAATTTATGAGCCCCGCAGGCGTGTTGGGATTCAGCCAGCCTTTGACTGCATTTATTAATTGACCTTGACAAATATGAGCAGCGGCCTTCCTCGCACCAGGGGCGTCAACAGCAGCCATGTCAGGAACCCCTGCTCGTGTGACTAGGGAGACCACACAGGAGATGTATCCAATCCCTCAGCCGATAGCCTAGCCAACTACACGCTCAAAATGGTCGGTGAATGGTTGGATAAGAATAGCCACTACTGCGGCATGTTAATGTTGTCGAAGTGCCATAGCCTCAGTCGACTCACCTCAGCCTCACTATCACCAGCAAAAAAAAATACTGTTTTCTTTTGTCACGTGCTGCACATCTTCCCGTGGTTTCCCTCCTGTCAAGTTTTGAGGTTCGTGAAAAATTCATTTCAAAGCTGCAAACCAACATATTGAACACAATGCAAATGCAGTAATGTTAAAATACAAATAGCCATGTGAATGTAATTTACTAAAACGAAATGGCATATTTTGATTTGTCAAGATAATCAAACAGAAATGAAAATAGATGTATAGCCTAATATAGACATACATATAGACATACATTTAGGCCAACAACATGGTTAGGCCTATACAGAAATTACGAACTGTGATCTGTAAAAATAGGCCTGCATTGTTTGTAATATAAAAAATATTTGAAATACATGGCTTACAAGGGTTTTAAGTTTGAGCATGTTTTCTGTGTATTTCTGACACAGAGACAAGCACTCAATCCTCACAACAGATTAGCACCATGAGCAATGCTTTTTAATTGAACCTCTGGGATTGCTTCAAAAGGTTATTATATGAAAGACCAGTACTAAGAGAGTAGACATCATTCTGACACTCAGGATTACACTACTTTCCATTACATGAATATTCCTTTGATGTGAATAAGAGTTATTTTACACTATACAAAATGAAACAATGTAGTTATGCCAGTGGTGCATTGTTTATCACATGGATATTTTTATATTCTATCCGGTCTACTCTTTTCTATAATCAAGTGTTATGGTATATTTGTGCTCCCGAGTGGCGCAGCGGTCTAAGACACTGCAGCTCAGTGCAAGAGGTGTCACTACAGTACCTGTTTAGATTCTAGGTTGTATCACATAATGCCGTGATAGGGCGGCACACAATTGGCCCAGCGTTGTCCTGGTTTGGCCAGAGTAGGCAGTCATTGTAAATAAGAATTTGTTCTGACTTGCCTAGTTAAATAAATAAAAATATATAGTATGATAATGATGATTTCAGTAACATAATAGAGATATATAATACACTGTTCTATTTAATTGTGTAATCAGTATCAATAGTCTACCCTAGAGCAGGGAGACTGTATGTATTGTCATACTGGCCTGCCAGTGTCTTTGTTCTGTTTAGTGGGCCAGTCAAACTGCAGCACTCTCCGCCTAATGCAGCCTCTGTCTCATATACTTAGCATCCACATCAGACCTGTACATGCACTGCACTAGGAATACAAGGCCTGTCTGTCACTAGCCATGCAGTGTGTGCTGTGCCTGTGGCCACCTTGACCAAAATAAGACATATGATTAACATTAAGCCTGTCTTCAATCCTCCCAACCATGATGGAATGCAAGGAGGTCTTCAAATGGACACTAATACGCTGTGTAGTCTACATGATTGTACTTTTTTAAACTATTTGTGATTGAGCAGTGTTGATTTTGGTTATTGTCATTTTCTCTCTCGCTCTCTCCAGTGAGGGGTGTGTGTGTTGTTCATCCAGTTATGGCGCTGTTCTTGGTGATCTGCACAGCTCCAGTCCTCTCTGCCTGCTCCTGGCTGCCTCTGCAACCTGGTCTCAGAGCATTTCCTAATATTCTGTACGTAAATCCGAGACACCCATTTAGTATGTTATGTTGGTATGACATGTATTAATTTGTCAATGTCCATCATTCATTTCGTCGATATGTTATGAATTATAATGTAACAAATATTCAAAACATGCAATATGTTACGAATGTTTTAAATGTACAATATGTTACAAATTTGCAAAACATATGAAATGTTATGAATTCTAATTTGTTGTGGCTAACGTTAGCTAGGTTAGGGATTAAGATTAGAAATTAGTGTTAGGGGTTAGGGTTAAGGTTAGGAGTTACATTAAAGGGTTAGGGTTAGGGGAAGGGTTAGCTAAAAGCATTAATGTTAGGGCTAGGGGAAGGGTTAGCTAACATGCTATGTAGTTGCAAAGTAACTAAACAATAGTAAGTAGCTAAGTAACCATACCAAACGTAACATATCATACTAATTTAAGTACCCAAATTTACGTTTTCTATGTTACGCCTAGTCTATGACACCAGGCTGGGCTGCCTGTCTCTCTACAGACACTGGTCTCTCTGCAGTCTGCATGCCTGCCATTTTCAACGCCCACTAGCCTTTTCAACTGGATTATTAAAACAGGAACAGTATTAAACAGTATTATTGAATACTGTAGCTCTGAAGCTCTCACCAATCGCTCAACAGTTTAGCTCTCCAAATATGGCAGCTTTCTTACATTTACATTTTAGTAATTTAGCAGAAGCTGTTAACAATATGAATAATTTTCTTAGAGAATTTTACTAATGTTTGACCACTTATTATTAGCATTTATCTTTGTTTATCAGTCTATTGTTAAATGTATAATGTTTTTTGTCTTTTTCATTAATAGGCCTATCATCCTTAAAATATGTATTATTTCTCAAATAGTTGTGAATGGTATAACAATTTCTTTCTTGTTCTGTTGTAATGATCATGTGAATTGGCTAAAGATTTGACCTGATTACCCACCTTTCTCATCAATCTTGTGCATATGTTTCATGAATCATATATTCATCTGAAGTCAAATGAAACAGCAAAGGTTATTTTAGTCAGTGGCTTTAATCCCAGTGGTTTGTTTGGGTATAAGGAGATCAGATTTAAAATCAATGTCTGAATGTTCATAATCCCATGGTCTCTAATCCTTAGTTTTGCCACATGATTTGCTATGAGGAGGTTAAGATGAAATCAAAGGTATTATGGCTCTAGATCTTATATCGTGGCAATGATCTAGTCAACACAAAATCCATACAGACATTCAGCATCCAGCCAGTCTCAGTACAGAAGCTGAAAATTTAAAAGTTTGAAAATACATGAACAGATTAAAGTAGCTTTTTTACAAATGATTTGAAACAAGGATGCGGTTTTCACTACAGACTGTATCATGTCATTCAATTGCACATGGCTTTTGACAGAGTTTGTTTAATTTCCTGTGATACCAAATCTCCAAGCTTCTCCCAAATCACAACTGTTATGGTATGTGCATTTGTATTGTGTTCTCAATATTCCATGATGTTCTCTTATAACATTTCAATAACAAAAGCTGTCTTGTTGTTGTTGTTGGTGTTACTGTGTGTCAGGTGACTGTATCCCATACTTCCCTGCAGGAGCGGCTTGTTCTCCCTGAGCTTCCACAGCGCCACAGAAAGAAAGAAAATGGCAGAATCTCTGTTTCACCATCCCTTTGTTGTCCAAAACAATGGCTCTGAGAGATACAGACAGATAAAAGGGGGATGGTGAAAGGAAGAGAGAAAGCGAGAGAGAGAGAGATAGAGAGCGAGCGAGAGAGACAGCTAGGGAGGGAGAAGGCTGATTTGAGGCTAGTTGCACTATCCATCTATTATGGTAAATAAAATGTGAGTGCAACAGCGAGCCTGTTCAAGGCACTCAATACGGAGATACGATATCCGAAAGAGCCTACATTGTGACATGCACTCGTCAAGACGCAAGTACACAGGCTTTACCAAAACACTGCAGTAGATGTTTGCTCATGTCTGGGCGATTAGGATAGACCAAAAGCATGTGAGAAGTGTGATGTTGATGGACCAGTCAGTGTAGGCCTCAGTGAACTCACCATCAAAACATACAGATACAAATGACCATTTGAAAAAATAATAATTTGGAATTCATACTCCTCCCTCATGGTAATGAAGAGTTTGCCCCTTGCGTGAAAACTTAAAGGTCGAGTATTTTGATAATATTAAAACCACAATTAAACCCCAACCCATCTTACAGTTATTGATAGAAGACAATCAAATAAAATGTTATTTGTTACATGCGCCGAATACAACAGGTGTAGTAGACCTTACAGTGAAATGCTTACTTATAAGCCATTAACCAACAATGCACTTTTAAGAAAAATACCAACAAAAAAAAGTAAGAAATAAAAGTAACAAATAATTCAAGAGCAGCAGTAAAATAACAATAGCGAGGCTATACACTGGGGGTACCGGTACCAAGTCAATGTGCGGGGGCACCGGTTAGTCGAGGTAATTGAGGTAATATGTACATGTAGGTAGAGGTATTAAAGTGACTATGCATAGATGATAACAACAGAGAGTAGCAGTGGTGTAAAGGGGGAGGGGCAATGAAAATAGTCTGGGTAGCCTTTTGATTAGATGTTCAAGATTCTTATGACTTGGGGTACAAGCTGTTTAGAAGCCTCTTGGACCAAGACTTGGCGCTCCAGTACCGCTTGCCGTGCGGTAGAGAGAGAACAGTCTATGACTAGAGTGGCTGGAGTCTTTGAACATTTTTAGGGCCTTCCTCTGACACCGCCTGGTATAGAGGTCCTGAATGGCAGGAAGCTTGGCCCCAGTGATGTACTGGGCCGTACGCACTACCCTCTGTAGTGCCTTGCAGTCGGAGGCCGAGCAGTTGTTATACCAGGCATTGATATAACCCGTCAGGATGCTCTCAATTGTGCAGCTGTAGAACCTTTTGAGGATCTGAGGACCCATGCCAAATCTTTTCAGTCTCCTGATTGGAAATTGGTTTTGTCGTACCGTCTTCAGGACTGTCTTGGTGTGCTTGGAACATGTTAGTTTGTTGGTGATGTGGATGCCAAGGAACTTGAAGCTCTCAACCTAATCCACTCCAACCCCATCGATGAGAATGGGGGGGGGGGGGTACTCAGTCCTCCTTTTCCTGTAGTCTACAATCATCTTCTTTGTCTTGATCACTTTGAGGGAGAGGTTGTTGTTCTTGCACCACTCGGTCAGGTCTCTGACTTCCTTCCTATAGGCTAGCTCGTCATTGTCGGCGATCAGGCCTACCACTGTTGTGTCTTCAGCAAACTTAATGATGGTGTTGGAGTCGTGCCTGGCCGTGCAGTCACGAGTTAACAGGGAGTACAGGAGAGGACTGAGCACGCACCCCTGAGGGGCCCCCGTGTTGAGGATCAGCCTGGTGGATATGTTGTCACCTACCCTTACCACCTGGGGGCGGCCCGTCAGGAAGTCCAGGATCCAGTTGCAGAGGGAGGTGTTTAGTCCCAGGGTCCTTAGCTTATTGATGAGCTTTGAGGGCACTATGGTGTTGAATGCTGAGCTGTAGGTTACCTTAGTGTTCTTGGGCACAGGGACTATGGTGGTCTGCTTGAAAAAATGTTGGTATTACAGACTCAGACAGGGAGAGGTTGAAAATGTCAGTGAAGGCACTTGGCAGTTGGTCAGCGCATGCTGAATGTTGATCTGTTTAAAGGTCTTACTCACATCGGCTGCAGAGAGCATGATCACACAGTCTTCCAGAACAGCTGATGCGCTCATGCATGTTTCAGTGCAATTTGCCTCGAAACGAGCATAGAAGTTATGTAGCTCGTCTGGTATGCTTGTGTCACTGGGCAGCTCTCGACTGTGCTTCCCTTTTCTAGTCTGTAATAGTTTGCAAGCCCTGCCACATCCGACGAGTGTCAGAGCCGGTGTAGTCTGATTCGATATTCAATCTTGTATTGACACTTTGCCTGCAGCTCTACCCTTTAGCTCAGTGCGAATGTTACCTGTAATCCATGGCTTCTGGTTGGGGTATGTACGTACAGTTACTGTGGGGACGACGTCCTCGATGCGCTTATTGATAAAGCCAGTGACTGATGTGGTGTACTCCTCAATCGGAAGAATCCCGGAACATATGGCAGTCTGGGCTAGCAAAACAGTCCTGTAGTTTAGCAGCTACTTCATCTGCCCACGTTTTTATAGACCGAGTCACTGGTGCTTCCTGCTTTAATTTTTGCTTGTAAGCAGCAATCAGGAGGACAATCCGCCTGGCCCTCCGGCCTTGTGAATGTTAACCTGTTTAAAGGTCTTACTCAAAATAAGGGTCCGATCCTTAAGAGGTTTTAAAGGTCTTACATCGGCTGCGGAGAGCATGATCACACAGTCGACGAGCGTTGGAGCCGGTGTAGTACGATTCAATCTTAGTCCTGTATTGATGCTTTTCCTGTTTGATGGTTCGTCGGAGGGCATTCTCCAGTAATGGAGAATTCATTTGAAAGAGCTCAATTTGAAATGTGTGTAATACCCTGTTAAAACCATCTATTAGAAACACTATGTTTTACTACCACCTTTGCTGTTGAGACTATTTTGTTATGCATTGCTTCAAATAATGTCTTGCTTTCATATGCAAACTTTGAAAAAAATGTCAAGTCAATCTTTTAAAGGTGCAATATGCAGAAATAGCTTGCAAAATTTCGAACAGTTCACCTAATTTCAGTTTGTGACAAAACAAGCAATCTGTAACGATCGTCTGTGGTGGAAGAAGGTGAGGACCAAAGCGCAGCGTGGTAAGTGTTCATGTTTTTAATAAAATAACTGAACACTGAACAAAAAAAACAAACGACAAAAGAACAGTCCTGTAAGGTGAATGAAAAAACACTAAACAGGAAATAAACACCCACAACTCAAAAGTGAAACCAGGCTACCTAAGTATGTTTCTCAATCAGGGACAACGATTGACAGTTGCCTCTGATTGAGAACCATACCAGGCCGAACACAGGAAATCCCAAATTATAGAAAAAAGAACATAGACAACCCACCCAACTCACGCCCTGACCATACTGAAACAAAGGCAAAATAAAAGAACTAAGGTCAGAACGTGACACAGTCATTGTGTAAAGAATCATTGTATTGCTGTGAAATATATTTTCCATAACCCATAATATTGTATTATTAGAGGTTTGAAACTAAAATTAAGAACTGGAAGCATAGAAAGAAAAAGAGAAAAAGCCTCAAACTGTAACCAATGCCTGCAACCTGGTTCAGGTTATCAGTCAACCTACCAGGGTATTTACAAACAGCACAGCAATTAAATCATCAACATGTAATGATCACATCTTTACTAATGCTGCAGAAATCTGCTTTAAAGCTCTGTCCAAATCCAATGAATGTAGTGATCACAATATAGTAGCCATATCTAGGAAAACCTAAGTTCCAAAGGCTGGGCCTAATCTAGTGTATAAGAGGTCATACAAAATGTTTTGTGGTGATTCCTATGTTGATGATGTAAAGAATATTTGCTGGTCTGTGGTGTGTAATGAGGAGCAACCAGACGCTGCACTTGACACATTTATGAAATTGCTTATTCCAGTAACGAATAAGCATGCACCCATTAAGAAAATGACTGTAAAAATGATTAAATCCCTGTGGATTGATGAGGAATTGAAAAATTGTATGTTTGAGAGGGTGGAGTCAAAAGGAATGACAAATAAGTCTGGCTGCATGACCGATTGGCAAACGTACACTAAGCTGAATAAAAAGAAGAAGAAACTGTACTATGAAACAAAGATTAATGATGTAAAGAATTATAGTAAAAAGCTTTGGAGCACCTTAAATGAAATTTTGGGCAAATGGCAAACTTAAAGCTTCATCATTCATTGACTCAGAAGTCTCACTCATCACAAAACCCACTGATATTGCCAACTACTAATAGTTTTTTAATTGGCAAGATTAGCAAACTTAGGCTACAACTTGGACGGAAATTGATTGAGGATAATTAGTAGATGATATTGCCACTCTTATTTGCTATATCTTCAATCTAAGCCTACAATAAAATTTGTACCCTCAGACCCGGAGGGAAGCAACAGTAATTCTGCTACCCAAGAATAGTAAACTTTTGGAAAAAAATTGTGCTTGACCAGATACAATGCTATTTTACAGTGAACAAATTGACAACAGACTTTCAGCATGCATATAGGGAAGGACATTCAACATGCACGGCAATTACACAAATGACTGATGATTGGCTGAGAGAAATTGATGTAAAAATGATTGTGGGAGCTGTTTTGTTAGACTTCAGTGCTGCTTTTGTCATTATTGATCATAGTCTGCTGTTGGAAAAAAACATACACTACCGTTCAAAAGTTTGGGACCACTTAGAAAAGCTCATTTTTTACCCATTAAAATAACATCAAATTGATCAGAAATACAGTGTTAACATTGTTAATGTTGTAAATTACTATTGTAGCTGGAAACTGATGATTTTTCTATGGAATATCTACAGAGGCCCATTATCAGCAACCATCACTCCTGTGTTCCAATGGCACGTTGTGTTAGCTAATCTAAGTTTATCATTGGCAGCTTCATTAAATAGTACCCGCAAAACACCAGTCTCAACGTCAACAGTGAAGAGGCGACTCCAGGATGCTGGCCTTCCAGGTAGAATTCCTCTGTCCAGTGTCTTTTGCCCATCTTTTATCTTTTCTTTTTATTGGCCAGTCTGAGATATGGCTTTTTCTTTGGAACTGCCTAGAAGGTCAGCATCCCGGAGTCGCCTCTTCACTGTTGATGTTGAGACTGGTGTTTTGCTGGTACTATTTAATGAAGCCACCAGTTGAGGACTTGTAAGGTATCTGTTTCTCAAACTAGACACTCTAATGTACTTGTCCTCTTTCTCAGTTGTGCACCAGGGCCTCCCACTCCTCTTTCTATTCTGGTTAGAGACAGATTGCGTTGTTCTGTGAAGGGAGTAGTACACAGTGTTGTACGAGATGTTTAGTTTCTTGACAATTTCTCGCATAGAATAGCCTTCATTTCTCAGAACAAGAATAGACTGAATATACTTTTTTTCTGAAAAAAGTGCTTTGTTTCTGGCCATTTTGAGCCTGTAATCAAACCCACAAATGCTGATGCTCCAGATATTCAACTAATCTAAAAACCTGTTTTATTGCTTCTTTAATCAGAAAAACAGTTTTCAGCTCTGCTAACATAATTGCAAAAGGGTTTTCTAAAGATCAATTAGCCTTTTAAAATGATAACGTGCCATTGAAACACCCCCTGCTATATTGTGGAGAAATAGTTACCTGTCTAACAGAACATGGAGGGTGTTCTTTAATGGAAGCCTCTCCAACATATTCCAGGCAGAATCAGGAATTCCCAGGGTAGCTGTCTAGGCCCCTTACTTTAAAAAATCATTACTAATGACCTGCCATTGGCTCTGAGTAAAGCTTGTGTGTCTATGTATGCAGATGACTTAACACTATACACGTCAGCTACTGCAGTGAGTGAAATCACTGCAACACTTAACAAAGAACTGCAGTCAGTTTCAGAATGGGTGGAAAGAAATAAGCTTGTCCTAAATATTTCTAAAACTTTAAGCATTGTAATTCGGACAAATCATTCACTAAACCCTAAACCTAAACTCAATTTTGTATTGAATAATGTGGAAATTGAGCAAGTTGAGGAGACTAAACTGTTGCATCAAAACATGTTGATGCAACAGTATCTAAGATGGGGAGAAGTCTGCCCATAATAAAGCTTTGCTCTGCCTTCATAACAACACTATCAACTAGGCAGGTGCACAAAGAGGAACTTAGGAAAATTACAACTGGATCAGCTATTCCGGAAGACTGTGTGATCACGCTCTCCGCAGCCAATGTGAGTAAGACCTTTAAACAGGTCAACATTCACAAGGCCGCAGGGTCAGACAGATTACCAGGACGTGTACTGCGAGCATGCGCTGACCAACTAGCAAGTGTCTTCAATGACATTTTCAACCTCTCCCTGTCCGAGTCTGTAATACCAATATGTTTTAAGCAGACCAACATAGTCCCTTTGCCCAAGAACACTAAGGTAACCTGCCTAAATGACTAACAACCTGTAGCACTCATGTCTGTAGCCATGAAGTGCTTTAAAAGGCTGGTCATGGCTCACATCAACACCATTATCCCAGGAACCCTAGACCCACCCCAATTTGCATACCGCCCCAACAGATCCACAGATGGTGAATTTGCTCGGGTCGCACGAAAAGTTACATATTGCAGCTTTAAGAAGTTCATAATTGTATTGTTCACCTAATTATTTTGTGCCTTTTTGTCACTCGAACTGGTGATGCTGCTTGTGACAACACTGTTGTTGAGATTTAACTTTTACATCGGTGAAAATACAAATTGCATTTAACAAAGCGACTTGCTAAATCATACTTACCTCTTACAAGTCTAGAGAAAGTCTTGTTAAATATCGATCTATGGAAATTACCTGAATTTGACTGCTGTGTGGAGGATTAACCAACGTTGCAACCGGAGCTATCCTGACTTCGTCAGATCAGGAGATGTAGAGGATGGCTTTGTTCCGAGACGAGCAGAGGACTTATTTTATGACACTGGACATATTTTCTATTGCATGCAGGGCATTCTTTGCAATGGATTTCAGATAGGCATTGGCCTTGGAATTATTGTTTCAAGGGTTTCGCTATAGTACCGTGATTAACATTGGTTTTCCATTCATTTCCTGAATCATTCATCTTTTATCAACATTCATTGAGCTCCAACGTGTCAACGTTTGCTTGCAAGCTTGCTAAGTTGAACAGAGCAGTGACTGAGTTTTAAAAGTGCACTCTATACCCGGGGGATTCTATTTTTATTTCTATATTGTGATTGATTGTGTTGTGTGACTGATCATTCTTATCTGATAGTACATCCAGCAGCATATCACCCTGCATCCCACTGCTGGCTTGCGTCTGAAGCTCAGCAGGGTTGGTCCTGGATGGGAGACCAGATGCTGCTGGAAGTGGTGTTGAAGGGCCAGTAGGAGGCACCCTTTCCTCTGGATGTGGAAAAAGTCAAGGGGTCTGAATGCCTTTCTGAATGCACTGTATATTTACATACATTTTTTTCAACTGGTACCAGGGGATCTTCAGATGAGTCTTGTGAGACCTGTGGGCTTCCTAGAGCAAAATAACCGACATGTACAATACCAGTCAAATGTTTGGACACACCTACTCATTCAACATTTTTCTTTATGTTTTACTATTTTCTACATTGTAGAATAATAGTGAATACATCAAAACTATGGATAACACAAATGGAATCATGTAGTAACCAAAAAAGTGTTAAACAAATCAAAATATATTTAATATTGAAAGAAGCCCCCTTTACCTTGAAGACAGCTTTGCACACTCTTGCCATTCTCTCAACCAGCTTCATGAGGAATGTTTTTCCAACAGTCTTGAAGGAGTGTCCACATAGGCTGAGCACTTGCTTTTGCTTTTCCTTCACTCTGTGGTACAATGCTGGTTAAGAGTGCCTTGAATAAAAAAAAAAATCACAGACAGTGTCACCAGAAAACCACCCCCACACCATCAAATCTCCTCCTCCATGCTTCACGGGGGGAGCCACATATGGGGAGATCATCCATTCACCTACTCGGCGTCTCAGAAAGACACGGCTGTTGGAACCAAAAATCTCCAATTTGGACTCATCAGATCTAAGGACAGATTTTCAACTGTCTAATGTCCATTGCTTAAATGTATTAAGAAGGAAATAAACATATTAGGAAGGTACACCTGTTAATTGAAATGCATTCCAGGTGACTACCTCATGAAGCTGGTTGAGAGAATGCCATGAGTGTGCAAAGCTGTCATCAAGGCAAAGGTTGGCTATTTGAAGAATCTCAAATGTAAAATATATTTTGATTATTTTTTGGTTACTACATTATTCCAAATGTGTTATTTAATTGTTTGGATGTCTTCACTATTATTGTAGAATGTAGAAAATAGTAAAAGTAAAGAAAAACCCTTGAATGAGTAGGTGTTCTAAAACTTTTGACCAGTAGTGGAATCACTGGCAACTTTAATAATCGAACACGAGTCACTTTAATAATGTTTACATATTGCTTTACTCATCTCATATGTACAGTGCCTTGCGAAAGTATTCGGCCCCCTTGAACTTTGCGACCTTTTGCCACATTTCAGGCTTCAAACATAGAGATATAAAACTGTATTTTTTTGTGAAGAATCAACAACAAGTGGGACACAATCATGAAGTGGAACGACATTTATTGGATATTTCAAACTTTTTTAACCAATCAAAAACTGAAAAATTGGGCGTGCAAAATTATTCAGCCCCCTTAAGTTAATACTTTGTAGCGCCACCTTTTGCTGCGATTACAGCTGTAAGTCGCTTGGGGTATGTCTCTATCAGTTTTGCACATCGAGAGACTGAAATATTTTCCCATTCCTCCTTGCAAAACAGCTCGAGCCCAGTGAGGTTGGATGGAGAGCATTTGTGAACAGCAGTTTTCAGTTCTTTCCACAGATTCTCGATTGGATTCAGGTCTGGACTTTGACTTGGCCATTCTAACACCTGGATATGTTTATTTTTGAACCATTCCATTGTAGATTTTGCTTTATGTTTTGGATCATTGTCTTGTTGGAAGACAAATCTCCGTCCCAGTCTCAGGTCTTTTGCAGACTCCATCAGGTTTTCTTCCAGAATGGTCCTGTATTTGGCTCCATCCATCTTCTCATCAATTTTAACCATCTTCCCTGTCCCTGCTGAAGAAAAGAAGGCCCAAACCATGATGCTGCCACCACCATGTTTGACAGTGGGGATGGTGTGTTCAGGGTGATGGGCTGTGTTGCTTTTACGCCAAACATAACGTTTTGCATTGTTGCCAAAAAGTTACATTTTGGTTTCATCTGACCAGAGCACCTTCTTCCACATGTTTGGTGTGTCTCCCAGGTGGCTTGTGGCAAACTTTAAACAACACTTTTTATGGATATCTTTAAGAAATGGCTTTCTTCTTGCCACTCTTCCATAAAGGCCAGATTTGTGCAATATACGACTGATTGTTGTCCTATGGACAGAGTCTACCACTTCAGCTGTAGATCTCTGCAGTTCATCCAGAGTGATCATGGGCAGTTTTATATCTTTATGTTTGAAGCCTGAAATGTGGCAAAAGGTCGCAAAGTTCAAGGGGGCCGAATACTTTCGCAAGGCACTGTATATACTGTATTCAATTCTACTGTATTTAGTCAATGCCACTCTGACATTGCAAGTGTTAATATTTACATATTTCTTAATTCCATTCTTTTACTTTTAGATTTGTGTATTGTTAGATACTACTGCACTGTTGGAGCTAGGAACACAAGCATTTCGCTACACCCACAATAACATTGGCTAAATATGTGTATATGACCAATAACATTTGATTTGATCTATGCTCTACCAACTGAGCTACCCAGGACTATAAAAGTGGAAGTACCATGGTACATTTTTGTAAGGGAGTGGAGGATACATAGCCAGAAGCACATTTGAATGCATTCAACTGAAATGTGTCTTCTGCATTTAACCTAATGCAGAAGAGGTGCAGGGGGCTGCCTTCATTGACATCCACATCATTGGCACCTGTGGAGCAGTTGCTGTGGGTTCACTGCCTTGTTCAAGGGCAGATTTTTCCACCTTGGGGTTTGAACCAGTGACCTTTTGGTGTTGGCCCAATGATCTTAACCGCTAGGCTACCTGCCAAATTAATGCATAGAACTGCATGAAATTCATTAAACATTTGCATTATATTCTCTCTGCTCCATGGAAAATGTGCAGAATTGCAGCAGACTTGCTTTAAAACTGAAAAATGTTCTCTACGCTGTCAAGAGGAGGGCCGCTAAAATGTTTTGCTCACAACCACATTTTACGTAGGGCCCCCAAAAGGCTAGGGCCGGCTCTGACTGCATGTGTTGGTATGGATGTGGGTATGTAGACCTGCAAACCATTGCGGCCCCTCATGATGAGCTCATCTTTTTTATCGCCCCATCCTCGTCAAAGTTGCCAGTCCCTGTTTTAATGGTTGAAAGTGCAGTGATAACACATTCAGGTGACAATTAAACCAAAAATCTGACTTTGATTTTCCATTGGAATTTAGTTGTGCTTTTAGATGGTTGAAAGCATAGTAATAACATATTGGGAATTCAACAAAGTTTTTGCTGTGTTTTTGAGTGGGTGAAAAGATGTTGGAATCTCATTGATCAATGTATCTACTAAATATTACCCAATTCTCCACGTTGAAATGACGTGGTGTACCCACTGTGCTGTCATACTACCAGCTGCAATACATATGTTTGAGTTTGACTTCTCCAATTTGCAACTGTCCAACACTGGGTGGCAGCAGCGTTGCTTAGTAACTACAGCAAATGGCTGACCTTTTCAATGTGGTCATAAAAATGTATGAAGGCCTATTATTTATTTGACTAAATTCCTTCTCTGCCTTGTAGTCTCTCTCCCCATCTCCCCTCTCTACCTGCCCCTCTCCCTCTCCCTCACCCTCTCACTCTCACTCATACTCACGCTCACTCACACACACATACACACATGGATCCTGGCCAAATAGAGCAAACAGAGGTTACATTCAACCATGTGTGTGTGCACCATATAAATATAATGAATAGAATGGGCTTGGAACCTCTAACCTTGGCAATTTGACTGGTAAACTAATGGGTACACAAAATGGCCAGCTGGTACTGTGATGCAATAATTTACATGGTTGTGTACAAAGATCGTTCAAATTATGATAACTGATGTGGCTCATTCAATGGAATGTATTTTTTTGCTATGTCAGTTGACACAGCAGAGATTGATGTGAACACTTCCTGCTTTCACTTCCTGTTTTTACTTCCTGTTCTGCTCCAATGGGTACTCTCAAAATGCCAGTACACCCATTCAGCCATCATTGACTTCTATTCATTCTATTTCTATGGTGTGCACATGATTTTGTGTGTGTGTGTGTGTGTGTCTGTCTGTGCATGAGTGTATGTGAGGGGCAGTGATGGTAATGATGGGCTATCTGACACAAGTCACAGACTGTAACAAGCAGTCGGCAGGGTGGCTGTTGGGGAACAACATTCAGGGATGGACACATCAGCCATGATAGGCCACCCCCCTCCACACACACACACACACACACACACACACACACACACACACACACACACACACACACACACACACACACACACACACACACACACACACACACACACACACACACACACACACACACACACACACACACACACACACACACACACACACAGAGAGACAGAGACAGAGACAGAGACAGAGACAGAGACAGAGACAGAGACAGAGACAGAGACAGAGGACAGAGACAGAGTGAGAGAAAAAGGAGGTAGGACCATACTGACTTTGAATACACTGTAGGATTTTCAGCCTATTTGGACATCAAGCTTTGGAAGTATCTGATACGCTGAAAATAATTATGCGTGTCAAAAAAGCCCTTAATGTGGGATTGAGAGAGAGTATGACATTTAGATTGGTCACTTATTCCCTGATGTGGAGTGTGATGTCATGTGCTTGTCATATTAAAGACATACTGTATTAATCTATCAATTTTTTTTTTAAAGGTCCTTCATATGGGGTGACACGGTTTGATTCATTGTATTGAAAATCCACACTATCGGTGACCTAAATGCAGGGGTGGAACTAACGAATTACAAATAGTCTCATTACTGTAATTGAGTAGCTTTTCCGAGTACTTCAGAAATTTTACTTAAAAGTATGTTTTGAATTAAGTGCTTTACTTTACTACCTTTCTAAAACCATCTGTTACAGAGTACAACTTTGTAGGCTATCCATGATAGTAAATCATGATGGCACAGAAGGTTTGAGGGCGGGAGCCCATTGGACCCAGATTTTTTGTTATTGTTGTTTAGTCAGTGACCAATCAAAAAAAGAAAATCTTGCATCAAGTTCAAAACAGGCCAATAAAATCAAGCTGAGCACACAAACCACATTATGATGATCATAAGATTTTCAAAAAGGCAAAAATAACTTAGTTAGAGAGAAGTGTCATGAAATAGAGAAAAGGTTTGGTAACATTTCATTTGAAAGTGTCCTTATTACAATGTAATTACATATGTACAGTGCATTTGGAAATAATTCAGACCTGTTTACTTTTTCCACATTTTGTTACGTTACAGCCTTATTCTCAAATAGATTAAATAGTTTATTTCCCTCATCAACCACCAAGTCTCTTCCTAGAGCTGGCCACACGGCCAAACTGTTCTATCGCGTCCCTTTAACTCTCTGTTCCGAACGTACTGATAGCCTTTAGCCGTACCCTTATCCCACTCCTCCTCTGTTCCTCTGGCGATGTAGAGGTTAATCCAGGCCCCGCAGTGCCTAGCTTCACCCCTACTCTTCAGGTGCTCTCATTTGTTGACTTCTATAACCGTAAAAGCCTTGGTTTCATGCATTAGAATCCTCCTCTCTAAGTTTGTTTTATTCACTGCTTTAGCACACTCTACACTTTGTGTTGTTGTATGTGTCGAACTGCTTTGCTTTATCTTGGCCAGGTCACAGTTGTAAATGAGAACTTGTTCTCAACTAGCCTACCTGATTAAATAAAGGTGAAATAAAATGTCAAATATTTCAAAATCGGGGAGAAGGGCCTTGGTCAGGGAGGTGAGCAAGAACCCAATGGTCACTATGACAGAGCTCCAGAGTTCCTCTGTGGAGATGGGAGAACATTCCAGAAGGACAACCATCTCTGCAGCACTCCAGGTCTTTATGGTAGAGCAGCCATACGGAAGCAACTACTCAGTAAAAGGCACATGACAGTCCACTTGGAGTTTGCCAAAAGGCATCAAAAGGCACCTAAAGGAGTTTTAAGGAATTGTCCATAGAGCGCCGAGACCAGATTGTGTTGAGGCACAGATCTGGGGAAGTGTACCAAAAAATGTCTGCGGCGTTGAAGATCCACAAAAACACAGTGGCCTCCATCATTCTTAAATGGAAGAAGTTTGGAACCACCAAGACTCTTACTAGAGCTCGCCACCCGGCCAAACTGAGAAATCGGGGGAGAAGGGCCTTGGTCAGGGAGGTGACCAGGAACCCGATGGTCATTCTGAGAGAGCTTCAGAGTTCCTCTGTGGAGATGGGAGAACCTTCCAGGAAGACAACCATATCTCGCACCTAAAGGACTCTCAGACCATGAAAAACAAGATTCTCTGGTCTGCTAAAACCAAGACTGAACTATTTTGCCTGAATGCCAAGCGTCACACCTGGAGGAAACCTGACACCATCCCTATGGTGAAGCATGGTGGTGACTGTAACATGATTTTTAATAAAACTGAACACTAGAACAAAAAATAACAAAGCGGAACAAACAAAACAGTTCTGTCTGAGCCAGACACACAAAACGTAAAATAACTACCCACAAAACACAGGTAGGAAAAGGCTACCTAAGTATGATTCTCAATCAGAGACAACGATAGACAGCTGCCTCTGATTGAGAACCACACCCGGCCAAACACACAGATATAGAAAACATAGAACACAAAATATGGAATGTCCACCCCAACTCAGGCCCTGACCAAACCCAAATCGAGATATAAAAAGGATCTCTAAGGTCAAGGTGTGACAGTCCCCCCCCCCCCCCCCAAAGGTGCGGACTCCGGCTGCAAAACCTAAACCTATAGGGAAGGGTCTGGGTGGGCATCTATCCGCAGTGGTGGGACGTGGCCCGCCCCACCTTAGGCTTGGCCCACTTAGGTGGCGCCTCTGGAGTGGGGACCCTCACCGCTGACCCCGGCCAGGAGGGAGACTGGCAGCTCCGGACAGGAGGGCGACTCTGGCAGCTCCGGACAGGAGGGCGACTCTGGCAGCTCCGGACAGGAGGGCGACTCTTGCAGCTCCGGACAGGAGACAGGCACAGGACTCACCAGGCTGGGGAGACCAACTGGAGGCCTGGTCCATGGAGGAGGCACAGGATAGACCGGGCTGTGGGGGAGCACTGGAGATCTGGTGCGTAGCCTTGATACCACTCTTCCAGGCTGAATAACCACTCTAGCCCGGCAAGTGCGGAGAGCTGGAACAGGTCACACTGGGATCTCCTGGCGAACTGGGGAAACCCTGCCTAGAGCCGGCGCGGGATATCCTGGCCCGAGGAGGTGCACTGGGAGGTCTGGAGAGCCTGGAAGAGCCTGGCAGATGCGGGAAGACGGAATGTAACGCACCGGGCTAAGAACACGTACTGGAGATCTGTAGCGCCAAGCTGGCACAAGACGTGCAGGGCTGGGAAATTGCACAGGAGGCCTGGAGCGTGGGGCTGGCACAGTCTTCAAAAGACGGCTAGCACGCACCTCAGGACGAGTTTGGAGAGCTGACTCAGGTGACATTAAATCGAGGACACGCTCCAACGGGCGGATGTCGTGTCTCGAGCACCAACATAGCAACTCTCTCATTACTCTCTCCTCCAATCTCCCCATCAACTCCTTCACTGTCTCTGCTTCCTTCGCTCACCTCCAATTTCATCTTGACTGGCTCTGGTTCCATTCTCGGCTCCGCGGACCATCCCGTGTGCCCCTCCGAAAAAAACAATTGGGGCTGCCTCTCCTGGCCATGCGGGCTTGGTCCTTTGGTGGTGGTTCTTTGGTGGTAGTTCTATAACGGCTGTTTGAAGAAGAGGACCAAGGTTCAGCGTGGTATGTGTTCATGATTTTTAATAAAACTGAACACTAGAACAAAAAAAAAAAAATAACAAACAAAACCATTCTGTCTGGTGCAGACACACAAAACAGAAAATAACTACCCACAAAACACAGGTAGGAAAAGGCTACCTAAGTATGATTCTCAATCAGAGACAATGATAGACAGCTGCCTCTGATTGAGAACCACACCCGGCCAAACACACAGAAATAGAAAACATAGAACACAAAACATAGAATGCCCACCCCAACTCACTCCCTGACCAAACCAAAATAGAGACATAAAAAGGATCTCTAAGGTCAGGGTGTGACAGTGACAGCCTGATGCTGTGGGGATGTTTTTCAGTGGCAGGTACTGAGAAACTAGTCAGGATCGATGGCAAGATGAATGGAGCAAAGTACAGAGATATCCTTGATGAAAACCTGCTCCAGAGTGCTCAGGACCTCAGACTGGGGTGAAGGTTCACCTTCCAACAGAACAATGACCCTAAGGACACAGCCAAGACTACGCAGGAGTGGCTTCGAGACAAGTCTCTGAATGTCCTTGAGTGGCCCAGCCAGAACCCGGACCTGAACCCAATCGAACATCTCTGGAGAGACCTGAAAATAGCTGTGCAGCAACGCTCCCCATCCAATCTGACAGAGCTTGAAAGGATTTTCAGCGATGAATTGGAGAAACTCCCCAAATACGGTCAGACCCAAAAAGACTCGATGCTGTAATCACTGTCAAAGGTGCTTCAAAAAAGTCCTGAGTAAAGGGTCTGAATATTTATGTTAATGTAATATTTCAGTTGTTTATTTTTAATACATTTGTTAAAAATTCTAAAAACCTGTTTTTGCTTTGTCATTATGGGTATTCTGTGTAGATTGATGAGGAAAAAAAACATTTAATCCATTT